>NW_003207677.1:920623-996029 GCF_000006405.1 Perkinsus marinus ATCC 50983
CGATAGTAAACCCACAGCCGACTTCACTGATCGTCCCCTTGCCCTCGACACAACGTTGGACCAAAGGGTAGACAACGAAGTAATTCTGGAATAGAACTATAGCAGAGGGGGATCTTCATAAGACTAACCTGGTCAGGTCTTCTACTCGACGTTGTGTACCATCCTCTGGGGAGAACATCGGCATATAAGAGAGAATCACAACTACCACAAGGGAGGGCCGACAAGATCACCAAGCACTATATATCATTATCCTAATCGTCAGCGACCTATACAGCTCACACTTTACATACTAATAAAATATGCGGTGAATGGATCACACGAGTGTCTAGGCGATGCTTTCATCATAAACTATGAACACGTACATACGTAGTAGACGAGGAGCAAACGGTAACTCGACAAAGAGTGTATGGTATTGGGAGAATTACTGCATGGGAGTCGTCACGCCTGGTCCGTTACGTCGGTTGCCCACCCAGCCTTAACGTAATTGTAGAAGTCGGAGCGGCTCAAATTGTAACTGACCATTACAATGAGGGAACTCTACTGAGGAGAAGAGGCGAAACCACAAGCATGAATGCGGAAGAGCACTCCTCCTAGTAGAAGCCTCTTCGAGACGCTTACTCCCTGTCCCTATCGTAGAAATTCACCTCGCCGGTGAGCAAAGACCGATGGTGAATTTCTCGGTTGGGCCGAATTGCTATCTCGGGGACAGGTGGAGGTGGCTGTAGATCAGAAGTCAGATCTAAAACCCTGCTATACCGTGACTCCCTCGTGAATCCAATCATGTACCTGATGACCAGAATCGATCGCGGTGAGGAGGAGGAGCACTAGTGGAACTTACTCTTCTAAGAGGTCTGAGTACTTATAGACAAACTTCCGTTCAGCCGGGGAAAGGCGTCGACCGGCGATGGTATCACCTGCCGCCTTCACCCCAGACGACCCATCCTCTCCACCATCAGTAACCTGAAGACAACAACAACAAAAACGAATCAAACGATGACCACTTTGATACATGAATACGTCTATATTCATACCCTGTACGAGCATAGTAGTGGCCATTACTACTCCCTCACTGTTCGAGATAGTGATGGCTGGATAACCTCACCGAAATTCAATTCTTCTCGTGTTTTCGACGGTAGTAGTCGCTACGATACATGATAATTCTACGTCATAACGCACATATACTCTACTACTTCACAATAGTAATGCTACAATAATGCAACCTATCAACATCATCTTCCGTTTCGATGGATTTATCAATTGAGACATAAGGCACAGAGTCGATAGTACTGGTCGAGGCCCTATGAGGTCAGCCAACACATAGGCCGAGCCAGCTTGCCATCGAAGACACATGAGCACATCTAGTCGATATTGGAGGTAGGCCAAAACGCCTGAGGGCAATGAGGATATGAGTTGGCCAGAAGGAGGGCGTACATTGTCGATTCCGAAGAATGGCGTCCAAGTAGACGACAGGGCTCAAGGATGCTCTCTTATTCGTCTTGTTGCTACCACCAAAATCATCATCGTCATTGGCAGGCAGTCGGCTGGCCACGTGTTGTGCAAGCAGAAGCCTCTGGAACAGGTCACCTGAATGAGAGCGAATACAGGGGTCCATGATTCGGGTTAGGGTACCCATTTCCTTCACAACCGAGCGAATCTTCTGGGCATCGTAATTAGGCAACCACTCGGACTCTCTGGCGCTTCGTACCAGACTGACAGCGTTGGCAGTGAGGCCACCGAGAGACGAGGACGATGGAGCTTGCTGAGGTGGGCTCATGGGGTGATGACCAATAACAACATTGCAAAAGGAATATTGAAGATGGGATGAATGGGTTCATTCCGGACCTACTTTGAATCTTTGATCGATATTCGAATCTTGCTCACACTGCATAAATTTCATACCTGTTGTTGAAGCCACGGCCCCCGACGGAATGAATCATCGTCTACTGCTTAGATTCAATTCAGTTCATGAGCATCACTCCCATCGACCTGCCCGTCCAAGACGAACACTGACTGCGGAGGGACTTGCGTGCTGCTATCGTCTCAGTTGTTCGGAGAATTTCGTGGCGCGCGACATTTTTCAGAGTTCATGATCTCGAGAGACTCCAAAATTTGTCTCACAGATTCAGGATGGAGGCCAATTTTTCAAAGTTGATTTTTCTACTTTGTACAATGGCGACTACGAACAGCAGTAGTAGCGGCTCTCACGTAAACGCGTCGAGCCAGACGATACGGCGTATTCAAAGGGAAATCCTAGAGATTCAGCGCAACCCCAGCAGCAATTGGACTGCCTCTCCCAGTAATAACCATATTTCGCTAAGGCTTGCCTTTGACCATCGACTCTGCAGCTGCCGATAGCATCTTCGAGTGGCACTATACGTTCAAGGGACCGCCGGGGACTGAGTTCGAAGGTGGACGCTATCATGGCCGAATCGTTTTGCCCAGCAATTACCCGTTCGGACCGCCGGTCATCATGGTAAGCTGCTCGAATGCACCGGTGCATGAGTATCTTCGTTCAGTTATTAACCCCGAATGGTCGTTTTGAAGTTAATAAGAAAATATGTTTGTCGATCTCAAGTTATCATCCCGAGTTGTGGCAGCCGGCCTGGGGCATTCGAACCATTATGGAAGCTCTCAGGAGCTTTATGCCCACTCCTGGTGAATCTCCACTCTCTCACCGATTTTGAATCCTACATCTGCGCTCCATTCAGGTGAAGGAGCCATCGGCGCGTTGGATTGGCCGGCAGAGACTCGTCGACAGTTGGCCGAGGAAAGCCGAGCGTGGACGTGTAAAATGTGCGAGGTAGTAGCGGTTGTCGATGGGTTGGAAGTCGGCGTTTATATATCCTTCCTAGGCGTCCAATGAGGACCTCTTGCCGGGAGGCGACGACGATAAAGAGGATCTTCCCCAACAGGACAGTGATGATACTGAGGATGTGCCCAAACCTATGGCTTTCGTAGCCCTCAATAATGAGGAAGAGTTGCCAAGTGAGAAGCGCTGTTTTTACACTGCAGGATGAGGGTCAAGGTTGTTGCCTATAGGTAGCCCAAAGAAGGCAATCGACGATACACCCGAGACACCCACTCCCACTGGAAAGCAAACAGATTCTCCTGGCGGCAATGCAGATGAACAGAGCAGTGCGGCGGCGTTAGCCAGGCGTCCACCTAGGAAGATGTCGATGCTCATGCAGGTGGGGTCTTGCTCTGTTACAAGTGCCTTTCAGGGCTACTGAGGTATTTGTCGTATTCAGTTGCTGCAATTGCCAAGGAATTCGGAGGAATCTGGGTTGTTCCTGATCAACCTTGGAGTAATGCTGGTCCGCTGCGAGAATTGTCCCTAATGATTCCTCTGCTCAGATATTAGCCGTCATAGGTTTCGCAATAGCCCTCATCGTCGACTGCTTCAGACATCCCCCAGAAGCGTTCATCGGCCCTAGTGGTCAATAGGGAATGCTCCTTGCCCAAGATGGACTCGCAGCCATCAGAGAACTGACCCCAGTTCTAATCCCAGGGAGGGTATTTTATTCATGTACTATAGCATAGACCATTATCAGCTTTTGTGGAAGAGTAGATTCGCTTACTGTGGTGTGTTCTTCTACTCGCAGCCTCTTGTGTTCGACACTTCCACCGTCTATTACCGGTAACTGTCTGGTAGTTGACGATGACGTGTCTTATACGTTTTTATCCACACTAGTGAGATCACCGATAGGAGGATATCCGTGTTGAGTTCAGCAAAGGGGGATGAGGTTCTCTGCAGCATTTTTGGGGTCCTGTCATTGTTAACCGATTTTTCTCCTTCAAATGACTGCGGGTGCTGCCTCCAACAAATCAGGCGTGGCGTCCGAAGCTCAGAGATGCAAGTTGATCCATGCGGAGTATAATGCTTGCATGGCTAAGTGTAATGGTAACCCTTCGAGATGCAGTAAGCAGGAGCAGGCCTTAAGGCAGTGCGGAGAGAGGTGACATACAGTGGCGGTAGAGTGACGTTGGACTAATACTCGTGTTAGTCTCGGCATCAACTATTGCATCCAGGAAGGCATCGATCTCATGCAGTGTGCCAAGTCCCCTACCCAAGATGGCTGTGCTAAGCAGTTCATCAAAATGAGGTATCACTCCCGTCACTGTCATAAACGAGGGGCTCTGTTGAATTCAGAGAGTGCAATCGTCCTAGCGGAGCGGAGCTGACTGTTTCCCAAGCCGGAGGCTATGCTATCGGCGGTACCGATTCTGCCAAATCTCGCTATTTGAGAGGCGCGGAGAAGCTGTTGGGTGGTGTGCCACCTCAGAGGACTGCGGTAATCGCCTCATAATCCTCGGGTATCCTATCGAGAGACTTCGATGTTGTTAGGCACAGCTTTCGGCGGCCTGCGAGGCTTATGCCGAGGCCAATGGTATCGGCGAACAGAAGAATACTCGGTTCTAAGGTTAGGGTATCACTCTCATATCTATGCCAAATATAGGACGGTCCAGGCTGTGGTTGATATTGATATACGTTTCTAGCGTGTTGGACATTGTGGTCATGTGTTATGAGTGATCACTGGGTGGTGGTTGGATTTGATCCCTCATGGGGGAGGCTGAGATGTTCATATTCGGAGGAGTTAAGGTTAGATTTGAATATGCGAGTAAACGAGTGGGCGGAACTGCATTACCCGAGAATCGAACTCGAGCCTATGGATAGGCAGAATTGCGTTACGGACTGTTATGGCTCACTTTTACGGTTACGCTTCAAGCCTCGCAGCCTTGGAGTAAGACGGACGGAATTTGCAAGAAGGACGAGTGGTAAATGCGAAACCAAATGTTATTCTTTCAGCGGTTCGGTTGAATCCGAGCCACCAGAAACGAGTTTAAGAACTATGTGCGCTGTGGTGGAGTGCATTACAGCGAATGTTTCCGTTACAATTTCCAAAAAGGCAGTTCAGCATCAAGCGTAAGCCGTAAGGCATTTTCGTAATCGTAGACTACTTACGTTACGCACACCGTAACGTAAACCGTAAGAAAACGTTACACTGCCCATCTATAGCGCAGATGCCCCCGCGGAAGGGTTGTATTCTACCACTAGGAGAAGACATGGGGAACACTCGAGTCATAAGGTTGAATCCTGGCATGAGGCGTGGAGCCATGCGCCCCTCATGCTCATTATGATTCCTTCACTATGAACTCTTATTAATCGCCGTGAGTTACAGGTCATAACCATGCTAGCTTCACCTTTGAGGTACGCCAATTGTCCCTACTGATTCATTTTGCCAGAGAACCCTCCCATAGACTATTCTACGACCGAACGCTATCCGTATGGCTTTTCCCTTCATCGTCAATCCTTCTAATGTTTCCACGATCTTGCGGCGCAGGGCTCTATTCTCACATCCAAGTTCACTGTCTTAACAACCGTTCTATCACCGACTTGGACGGTACATGCGGATGTGATAAATTCCGATCCTCATTCCAACACTCAGAGTGAATATGACTGCTGTTACACTTTCAACTGGCCTCTCGGGAATTCTACTTTTCTTTCAATTGAATATGCGCAACACAACTCCACGCTTCATTGTAGTGGCATCGAAGGCGCCCTCCGTGAGGATAGGCAAGTAATCCACTTAGGAACATCAATGCTGAATTGCTCATGAATAGAGTCTTAAAGACCGATGTTGACCAGGGATGAGGCTGGCAACTTGTCATGTACAAGAATCACCTCATACCGCGCAGCTATCCGTCACTTTGAGACCGCGTTTGATCTCAGCTACTGGCACTCCGACCATCTGCACCACATCAGTCTCAGTCGCACATGTGTCCATCCTTCTCAATTCACCATCGAAGGGTTTCTGAGAAGCGTCACTACCCATCTACTCGTAACAATACCCACAGTATACATTTCGAAGTTTCCCGGAACGCGATATGAGATGAACTTTTCCTACTATCACTGATCGTTCTACTAGTTAGTATATTATACTACTAATAATCTACTAGTACTATCGAATACTAACTACACTGTGGAAAATCCGTATAGAAGTAGTTAACCTGCTCACGATGGCAATGACAATTCAACACCCCCCTTAAGTCTTCGTGCCAAGTGGGCATGCATAGGTAATACCTCTGAGGCATCAACTGGGGCTGATTTCCTCAGGATCCGTCTCCTTCTCATTAAGATGAAGAATCTCAGCGCCAACACACCGAGGAGCTGAGAGACATCATGCGAGGATAAGCTGAAATTCGTGCGGTAATGGCGAAAGTCTGCAGCCCACGAGAACGAAGCGCTACGGCGTGATTATTCTTATCGGACACGACAAATTCCGTGGAGGCCCCGAGTGAGCCAAGTTGGCTCCATTTGAAGGTCAATTTATGGCCTCACGAATGAAAACATTGTCCACTTATACGATTCGAATATATGTTACCATTGTGAGCGTCACGCATCTCCACTCCTTACCAAATAGACAGCAATCTCTATGAGGAAGCATGAGAGGCCAACTGTATAGATAACTCCACTGTTGTTCACAATATTGGCTGCATCCTCCCATTGGCTAGGGAGCATCCCGCTACAAACGTACCTTAACAGAGCATATCCAATCATCACTTTCGGACTCCGATATTCGACCATATCGACCATCGTCTCACGATTTCAGAAACGCCACAGGTGACAAACATTCGAAAGTTATCCTCTTCTCTCTCACATACAGAAAAAACACCCAAAGGGGGTCCTCGGTGAATCCGTAGTTCTCCACTACGCCAGGACATTCTGATTGGAGCAGCTCGTCCAGATTCGAGAGCTGCTATAACGGTGACCCGACCGACCGTTAACAGTAAAACACCGCATAGTCCATTCCCGACGACCTACTTGGGATGGCTCATTGCATCAATGACTTTGCCAGCTGTATCAAGGGTGCAGGAAGATATCACCCGATTGGCCAGAGAGATGTGCGAGAACATCTGAAGGAGAGTTGGCGGTGCGATAGATAGGGTATCGATTCGGCCTCTACCTGTACTATAGTCACTATTCGGAGGCCAATGATGGTCCATGCTACAGTTCCGTAAGCTAAGACCATCGATGGTGAGGCGAATACCAATCCGTAGTAAGGCAGCAGGGGTAAAAAGGGACTCGATAATGATAGAAAGTTTGACCTGAAAAATGATGTGTGCCCGTGGGATCGAACTGGTGCCCTTTCACTCACAAATCGGTCGAAGGGATCGACAATATAATCGACATTGTGATGAAAGTGAGATTTATCAATGGTGGGAAATATGTGAGGAAGATGAACCCTCTGACACGACGAGCGTAACTCCTCTCTACCATATCGATACCAATCCTGAGAGATAATCATACCAGCAACTCCCAGTTGATTAATAAGGGCTTCTACTACACTTCAACGAACTGCGAGGAGGAATAGCATTCGCTGTCATTCGACTTGAGACTAGGCTTCTCAGGCATTAGAAAAGAAACGATTGAAGACAGGACTATAAACGACTACGGAATCTGCCAAGGGAACTTAGTGTGTTTAGGGACAAACGACGCAAATAGGAGATGATTCAGAAATAAACTGCATCATCCGAGAATCGAACTCGGGTCACAACGATGGCAACGTTGTATTCTACCACTAGACCAATGATGCAACTGATAAATAAGACGATATCACCCCCGTGTCTACTCGAAGTGCCTATTCACTCTCTCTACATAACGTTGCGCAATTCAAGTATGGCCGAACTTCATTCAGAAATAGTGAACAATCTTACCACAACAACCTTATCAGGGATGGAAGGGAAAACAAGTCCTCGGAGAGCTCAAGAATGAACAAACCGGCAGGGGAAGCTTCTCTCGGATGAATGTTAGCGTCGCCCTAATGCCAGGAGGGCTGTTGGGGATTTTCCTCCAAGTAAACTGATAACTATCTACAATAGAAAGTGGAAGAGCAGCAGCATACGGGTATCAGTTTCGTGAATGGTTATTATCATTGATCAAAAGAGCCGTTCTAGAGCTACAATTGATAAGGGAGACGCCGTCATCAGCGGACAACCACACGAGTGTTACCATCTCGAAATCTCAAGGCTTCTTGTCGTTTCTCACACTGCGAGACCGTTACCCAAAAGACCGCTGGGCAACCCTATTAAAAGGTGTCGAAGGAGGGGGACTCCCTTCCCGCGCTTTTAAATCGACATCACTGCAAGAGGTCGATCGTTTCATCGACCTTCATGGAATCTCTCGCTACCGTGCCTTCTGCCACAGCTCTATCAGTTGGGCGCATATGACCCTGAGGCAGCGTATGCTTAGCATACCTTCCTCGCAAAATTCATTATCTTGGCGATTTATAGACCGAAGCTATAATATCCACGAGTTAATCTAAGACCATCCAAGACCGACTCTACCAATCGAAAACAACAAATATCATCTCACCGCAATACTCTCATATTATGCTAGGTCTAATCAATTTTTTGCGAGCGATAAAATTATCTACTGTTGAAACGCTTGAGCATGCTCACATACTGCTAGGTTCGAATCGGACTCCTGAAACCGTTGAAGGGGGAGATGAGAGTGCAAGGTCCTTTATCGTAGAACTACTGATGATGGTTGGAGATACTGAAAATGAACGCCACTCTGTATCACTCACCTCGACTGGGAGACATGCCCCCTCGCATGATGATAAACACAACATATCAGTTGACATAGACCTCGAGAGACCTCATATCACCACCAAACCGGCGACAACAACAACGGCGATCTTAGACTTAACCAACATTGGTACAAAATATGAGGAGGCTATGCATCGACAGCACATGCTCAGCTGTAGTATGAGATAGAGAAGGACTATGTGGTCAATGCATAATCATCACTAACATAGGCCAGCCATTCTAAGTATTTTCAAAAACACCCGAGAACCGTCATCGTCCGAGCTACACTTGAATATTCTCCTCTTTATTCTTCGGACTCGACACAGGTACACCAACAGCAACCTTATCCGTATCATCAGCCTCAGTGCCTCTAGCAACATACCCGCTAGTGATAACCTGAACATTAGTTTCAAATGTGCGACTATCATACCACTCATTCCTCATATTACCGTAGCATTCACGCCTCCCATCGGACCAGTGGTGGAAATCCTGAGGCCATTCCTCAACTTCGAATACCACATTAGAGCCAATGCCAACAACATCTGAAAATTAAACGTTCGAACCTCATACCACTCCTTCCCTAATTACCAGATGCAATACCACCACCGGTATGAAAAACGACAGGTACATCACGAAAGTCAAGCCTTGATTATTCGCCCAGTGTTGGAACGTCGAATAGTCCAAAACCGAATAGAATGAACATGCGTATCTTTAAGATCAGCAACTGCATCCTCGCACACTACTTAACCCCTTACGTTGGATTCGCAACGGCCGGGACCACCCTGAGCCCAGAGACTTCACACTCCTCTATAAACGTCTCGCACCGCTTCACATAGTCCAACACCTGAACAACATTAGAATTAGCCATGAAGCTGCTGCACAAAAGGGACAAAAGCCGCCAACAGTTACCTGCCAAACTGAGAGGATCTGACACACTGCCAACGCACCGTTGAGAACAGCGTAAAGACCCATAAACGAACGACTGTTATTAGCGTAAGAATAATACAGAGCTGTGGGGGAGACAACCGTGATGGCCAACAGAACATAATACCTGAAAAAACGACATACGAAAATCGTAAAATGCTTCGCTCCGCCGCCTTTGCACTTGCTACTCACCATATGTAGACAGGTACCGATACGAACCACACTGCGATGGCGAAGGCGATGCAAAAAATTATCGGTACGAGGGACAGGTAGAATGTGAGCCTTACTCTGAAGGCCAAACGGTCATCTGCAAGATGTATTCCAAGCCTGGCAAGACATATGAGGATGATATCTCCATCGTAACGATGAGAGCTTACACCCTTTTAGGCTTGTATGCAACTCCTTGTACCGTAGGGAAGGATGATGGAGTAGCAGCAGTGACAGGGTTGATCTGGGGACTGTTAGTTGTTTGCATTTATCAGAGTTACTAACTGTCAGAAGAAATAATACCACAAGGCGAGCGCTGTTCAAACAGCTGCCATAACACAACGATACAGGGAGACAGATCACACAATACCGCGTATTCTTGGCTCACGCGTGCTACAACACAGCATAATAATCTCGAAAACCATCACCAACAATGACTGAATGTTGCATGGCTCCTATGCAACCTCCAAGGCAGCTCACTTACCCTCACGTTCTGCCTCGTACCCAATACGCGACAGGTTCATGAACAACGCGTCGATAAGAGATGATCCTCACCCACATGGGGACATCGTCGTGACGCCGCTAACCAGATGTTGCCGGTGACCTCTCAAAGCGAATTCTATCCTCGAACCTTCCTGCTCCCCATCCCCCACAAAGTTGATTGCTCGAAATCCCGCGGACTCGTAGTATCGCCGATAAAATGAATTCAGCATCTTTGGGCATCCAGAGTCAAGCCAATTTATAACGAGAATAATTACTCTCTCAGTAATACTTGCGACTATCTATCGGAAGACCCCAGATCAAATCCCCCATGAGTCACATTGAACAATGCTTAAATTCACTTCACTTGTGTGGATCATTTCCATCAACTAGTTTGCCTTCTATCCACTTACTCACATCCCTGTCCTAAACCCTCCTTTTCCTCGTCGTGTTTCATATCACCAAGTCGGCGGAACCGCATGCAGCTGCACCGACCCTTCCTAGCACCTTACATAATCAACATGTAAAATCTTCGCTGTGCGCACCGAGCAGCGTATCTTCCCTCCAACTCGACATATCTCACAAGATACAAAGGATATGAACCCACCTTAGATTCTTTGACCACTTTGCGGTTCGCCCAATTATTCATCATTATGTTTGGAAAAAAATAAAAGGATGACGTTTTCTTGCTTCGCTTCGCTAGAGAAAGGAAAACGACAAAAATAGTACATTCGGAATATGACGAGCCAGACGGCTGTCAACACGGTCTATAGATCCGCGGTCGCATCTACGTTCTCATAGTGCGCACGCATAAACAACAAAGAAAAACTTGCTCACGACCACCTCCATCACCACAACGACGACGACGAGGAGGAGGAGCGCAGCAAATACTCATCGACCATCAGTAATAACTCTCCACAACTACTGCTTATCATATTTCTACCCAAGACTAGTACTATTTTACAAGCTGAAAAATCATCAGGGTATTTCCTCCGACGTGCCCCACACCCTCACCGACGAGGATGACTACGGCAATCGACTTGAGAAATAAAATCATCACAGAAAGTTGTCACAATAATCCATAATAATCACATCCAATATTAGAGATGTTTAAGGTGAAGCAGCGAGCTATCCCCTTCCACGTGAGGGAATAACTCTTCTGCCAGAATGTCAAATATAATGCGCGGTTCGTCAAAAGTGAGTCTATGATAGTCTTCAGGCGAAAGATCATGATACCTTTCAGCATCCAAACGTACAACACAAGACGTAGTGAATTTGAGGACCTGACCAAAACAATATCTTAGCGGAGCGATGCAAAACTATCATCGCTATTACCTCATATTCTGCTGAGGGGTTCGGAGGGCCCTCTAGTATAACTTGATACCGTAATGGTATGCCAGAAGTACTACTAGACGAGTCCATTGTACCCTCTTCCTCCGATATAAAAGGAACTGGCGGCGACATTAGCATCATCATCGGAGCGCTAGGTGGCAGGCCAGTGAAGCAGCATGGTGATGGGGGCGCGTGAATCCGAACAAACGTATTATTCGGTGCCCTATGATAAATACCGTTCAAGGTGAGCTCCAACACATAGTCAACCTAAAAATTAAGATTCAAATATCGCTTCGCTCCGCTAATATTATTACCATCTCATTTCTGCTTATACAATACTCACGTACGTCCACTTTCACGACACTGCAACCCGATACTTCAATTTTTTCCGTAACTCCGTCTTTAATTGAAATGATCTTAGCATCGACAAAATGCTGCTTCGCTTCGCTAACTATCAACTCATCTTCTTCAACTTCCAACAACGTCAATGATTCCTCGTTGAATCGACTACCCGTATCTTCCGTATCAGCGCACAGCGAAGATTTTCCCACTCCCACTGCAGGCCAATTCTCCTTCAGAGTGGCCGGTATATTAGGCGAAGTCACAACAGCCGAAGTTTCTCCCAAACCCCCGACAACTTCTTCCGAACTTTCACTGAGTGATGGTAGGACTACGGGATTCGATATAGCTTCCGAAACAGACATTTTTGACAATCCGAAATAATAGGGAATTCCTGGAAAGCACATCCGGAAGAATTTAAAATGAACCCAACACTATAATCAATAAGTGATGAAACGCAGAGGCTCTCTAGTATAATGACGAGCTCCGTCACGCGCCACGAAATTCACCCATCACTTTCCACCTTTGTGGGAAATAAAACTTCGCTCCGCCTCCATATCAACCTTATGTAAAAAAGATATTTCTCGCGCGCTACTACAAGATTAGAAAAGATGCTTTTTCTCCACGACTTGTAATTGTCGCCAAACATACAAACCACCGACGACGACTACTATGATACCTGACCGAAAAATTGAGGAAATGCAAGATTTAACGAGATTGCAAGATGCTCCTTACAAAGCATAAAGAGCTTATTCGCCAAACTATGCGAACTGCTGATGGAATCTTCCAAATCATCACTTATCAGCGAACTGACGAAAATGCACAAACATGCAACGCTTCGCTCCGCCTGTAGATATTACCGTCCATCATTACCATCAACCTTGGTTAACTGCTCTCTAACCTTCTCAACACGGTCCTGACAATGACGCACAGTGAAGATTTCATCCAACATACACAACCGATGATACACATAAAATAAAAAATAAAAAATAAAATAAAGTTATTCCCCTTAACAGTCTCAATCTCCCTAGCATGCAATTACAAATTAATACACAAATAAAATCGCAATCCATCCAAGTTGTTCCTCGAATAAATCAAGTTGACGTGAACGTTTGTGCGGTGACCTCCTTCTACCACCATTACTGTGAGAACTATCACGCTTTCAGCCATCCCCTTAAACGAAGTATACATAAACGCGTCACGACCAATTCCATTCAGAGACTCCCCTTGTGTGATACCTTATGATCGCCGGATTCCCGCGTGAGCATCTCCTTTAAACCAACCATCTGATTCTTCAACACAGACAGTCCACCCGAACCTACAACATATCCTCAAAATCTTCCCTGTGCGTTGATAATAATAACAACAATAAAAGATACCTTCCTCAGTAGCTTTGATTTCCTTCCTCAATTGCTTCATTCGTGACTCCAAATCGATAACTTGATGAGTAATTCTACCTGAACGAAAATCGCAAATCCACAAACTAATCGCCACCATCGTTACTACTACTACTACTACTACTACTACTACTACTACTACTACTACTACTACTACTACTACTACTACTACTACTACTACTACTACTCCTACTCCTACTCCTACTCCTACTACTACTCCTACTCCTACTCCTACTCCTACTCCTACTCCTACTCCTACTCCTACTCCTACTCCTACTCCTACTCCTACTCCTACTCCTACTCCTACTCCTACTCCTACTCCTACTCCTACTCCTACTCCTACTCCTACTCCTACTCCTACTCCTACTCCTACTCCTACTACTACTACTACTACTACTACTATTACTACCGAGCTGAGCATGGACCTTAGCCAGTTCTGGCTGGGTTGTCTGTATGTAGTTGAGGAGTATCTCAGTGACCTTCTGGAGAGCCAAAGTCTGTTGAAAGGTATCCTCACCAATGTCCTTCGTCAGTAGCTGACATCAACGAGAACAACTACAGCGCGGATGAGATCACCGAATTTTAAAACGTCGTATATCGATTCATATTGCTGATAACGAGAGTTGATCTTTGAATACCCGATATTGCATACTGTTCTAGTTGCGGCACGTTAGGCGCTATTGTCGCCTTCGCGATCTTATAGTGTACTAAAACTACATATGCCATGCCTCTGAAGTGAATCAAATTTTATATATGTTTCACTTGCTATTGTCTTCTCTCTATAATATCTTTATTGCTACTACTCATCGTAGCCGTTACAATTAGTCCCTATCGGAAAATAATTGTTAACTAACCAGCCTGGGACATCACCATTGATCAGTAACTACGAAAAACTAGAATTTGTTATTTCCATCTACATAACAACCTGCTATTGTTTTCTTAGTAACGTCATACGAGATCCCTTCGCAGGAACTTCTCTTTGAATAGAAAAATGTCACTCAGAGATATACGCTAATGCATAAGCCTTTAATACCAACAGTTCCCTCAGCCTACTTCTTGCCAATCGATCTTCCCACCATCAGAAAGCTCATCAACAACTTCCTGTGATAAGGTCTCTCCTGCTTTATGCATATCCATGTTGTACCTTAGTTCGAATACACATCTGATCCTATCGACATCATCACACATATATTAATCAAGTGCATGCAGAAAAAGTTATGGGGTAGGGAAGACTACTTACACATGCATATCGATGATAGACACCTTCTCAGTGGGGAGAGTTTGTCCACTCCACGACGTAAAGCCAATATAACCAGATGACCTAAAGATGATGATGATGTGGAGGAGGAGTGGTATAATACGCCCGACTTACGGCAGTGATACACCTCTCTTTGTGGTGAGGTCACTCCAATGTCTATTCCCATCACGATAACGGACCATAATGAGATCCGGACGGACACGAATGCCAATCTAGGAGGGATTGTCTCTAATAAAAGATGAATATAATATACTACTCTAACAGGTGCTCCATTGGCATGTAGGTTAACCCTAGCTGAAGAGGCACGATCTGGTATGTCCCGGTCGAAGGATATCGTCTGGTCGTTCCTATTGGTGACTACCGAAACTGAGAAAAAATATTTATTCAGATAGGGACGGTATCAAACACGATTTTCCCGAAATGAATTTACTTTGCGCATTTTCCACGCAAACTTTTCTCTCATTGTGACGTTTATTACCAAGTAAAATGATGATGGAAAATGTTAATACGATGGTAAGCGATGATTGTACTTGCCAACTCGTAAGCAAATTCCAATGTATTTTTTTTTCAATTTAGGGTAAGATAATTACGTCTAACGCTCTTAAAATATAGTATGTAACTTTCGTACACTTTAAAATTGTGTATATAATTCCCATCAGTTGTCGAACTAGAATAGATTTCCATTAATGGAGTTTCACCCGTTTTACGTGATGTAGCGTGATTCTCTGTGAAAAACGCTATATTGGCGATATGCAGAAATCGTATATTTTTCACTAGTGTTTTTCATATGAGTAGTTGATGCCGGAGGTTTACCTGTGTATTCATCTCCTGAGGCGCCTTTAGGAGTAAAAACGATACCAAAGCCATCGAAACGTGACTGAGAAAGACGTTTTACAATGCAGGAAGGAAAACAGAGAATTGAAGATCAGTGTGGAGGGGAAGAACTTGCAAAGTGTGTTGTTTGGAACATGAAAACTGCGAGAAAACTTTGGAAAATTCTCATCGTTTTTTCTGTACACTCCTGCCCAAATTCGTATGAAAACTAGAGAGGAGTCCTCTGAGCTCAGCTGAGGAGAGCGAACATGAATTCCAACACTGTTGAAGGTAAATTGAGAAATATATTTTTTTGACGTTTTTACTCACCTTCTGGCCGAGAAGGGAATAATCAAGTGCGTTGAAGGCTGCTCTCCAATCTTTCTTATTGTCACCTTTTTGTAGTTCGTCACGAATCTTCGAAAACTCAGCAGTATAGTTCATCGTAGTAAACCTAAAGTAGTCGTCCAAACGATGCTGCTAGTAGTTCTCACCATAAAGCGAAACCCGAGTCGCGACTTCCAGATGGACCATCAGTTACCTGACGCGAAATGTACCCCAATCGTACATGATTCGTATCTTGCCATGTCGAACCTAAGATACTTACCGAGAGATCGAATAGGATTTCGAAGTCGGTGGTTTCTATAGGCATGGTGTGCATGAATATACCGTATCTTTGTGCGATACTAGGATTGAGTATAACATGATCATCCGTAGCGACTGTGGCACCGTTCATAAACCAATCACCTAATTTGATATTATATCTATTCCTTATCTATAATCTTACCAAGTGTGTTGGAGTATGTTAATGGGCTGACAAAGCTGTGCCTCATGAGTTCCATCCGTCTACCCCAGTCTAAAAGTTGAAATTGAGGTGGTCAATGAGTTTACATCTCTTACGGTGTCGTCGGCTTCGGTAGTATGGTGCAGCATCATCCTCAGCAACGACACAAAACACCAGCAACCACAAGACGATGAAAAATAGTGCTGATCGACGAATCATTGAATATCCAAAGGCCCACTATGGTAAGATGCAAAGTAGGCCCGCGCGTTTCCGCGTCTCTCAACTCCAACCCTCCATCTTGCCACCAAAAATCTCATCGAAATAATTGTAAGTCTCGCTCGCCATTCTAATCGATTGGTCATTAGCGAGGTGCCCGAGCCGTCCAAAGGCCTCTTCACCGGTCCGGGCGTTCGATAAGACGTATCGATGTTTAGAAATATATTGGCATAGGCAGTTCCGTCAAGTGTACAGTAGTAGTGGAGGTAGTATACGTGACGATTCTACGAAGGAGTGGTATGATTATAAGGTTGGTAGAGTATGCTGTGATAGGTAGTTATAGGCTCTTCCTGTTGTTGTTGTTACCATGGGAAAAGTTCACGGATCGTTAGCTCGTGCCGGTAAGGTTAAGAATCAGACTCCTAAGGTCCCCAAGCAGGAGAAGAAGAAGGCTATCACTGGTATTGTTATTACTGCGGCTCATACCACTCCTTTCCCTCATCGTCATTCTCTCAGGTCGTGCTCGTAAGCGCATGCAGTACAACCGTCGTTTCTCGGCTAAGGTGACCGGTGGTCCCAAGAGAGGCCCTAACTCGAACCAGAAGTAAACGAGTTGATTTACGAACTGTATCATCATCGTAATAGCTCGACTGCCTACTACTTCTAGTCAGTAGCTTGTTGGGTTGTTAAATCGTAAAGTGACGGTGGAGTGGTATCAGTTAATATTATTATCTTCCGCTGTCTCGTAGTACCAGAAAGTACTGCGGCGGGGTGGTAGGGGGTTCAGGGGATAATCAGGATGGAGTAGAGCAACAAGACGAGTTTGATCATCACATATTGTTGTCATCATCCTACGATGAGGAAGAGTTACGGTATCCATTACGGATGAGTGAAGGTGGAGGAGGATGGAGGTAGGCCTAGTGGTAGTAGTACTAGAAGGTCTGAGTCTAATAGGCATCTGTACAATGTGGAGTAGTGCCTCAACTTGAATTAGCCTCATCACGATAAAAAGGTTGATATGACTTCTCAACGTTTACGAAGCGTTTTACAGTCTACAAGCAAGTTATTGAACTTGGTAAAACTATCTCGACGACATTGGTTTGGTTCACATTGTGAATAGTTTTTTTCTGAAACGACTTAGTCGGTATAGAGACCACCCATCGAAATGCCTGCCTTGTATAGTATTAGGGGTAATAGCACAGCTTTGGGTAGTGCCGTGTAATACGACTCCATAATCGTGTTGTATTATTACTACTCCTAATGGCATTTGTATGGTGAATAGCGAGCAGTAGTAGCAATGTGGTGGATCTTTTCTGGTCGTCCCTCCCCTTCACTTTGGCATTCGTATGTTTATTTCAGCCGTATGGAGTCGGTGGACTCTTGTAATGGTGAAGTTGATGATACATCTCCTAATCGGATTGCCCAAAATGCTGATGAATATTTTGCGGGACGGGGAAGGGGGAAGAGGCGAAGTCGAAGTGGTAGTGGAGTGATGCTCTCTTCCTGTCCAGCAGAAGTCTTGACGGCGGTGGCGGGTGCTCAAATGGCGCCGCCACCGGGGATCGAACCTGCGTCTACTCCTCCCAAGGTCAGCATCCTACCATCAGAGACTGAGGTACGTCTTGATCTGCTTTGATTATTCTCAAGATTATTTTTAGAGTGTCCACAGCGAGCCACCAGTAGTGGCAGGATCCGTACCTAATCCGTATCATATCATGATGGAGGGTAAGATTTCACCCACCTTTGCTTGCCCTTCGGGACTCTCCTCCTTACAGCTGAGCCCTCGGCCCCCGCGATCCCCTTCGTCGCCTTCAAACTCATCGGTGAGGGTGCTTCAGCTGAGAGCTCACCAAATCAGGTAATACGCCCGAGTTGAAGTTGATTTACATTTCCATCGCCTTGTATTCAGCCTCAGCCGTCCTCACTGGACTATCTGGCACCACTAGAGGCGACCATAATGCATCGACAGGCTGCAATGGGGAGGAGAGGTAAGGTCTAGAGGTAGGTAATAGTAGTAGTATTCTATTACAGGTGGTTTGAGGCATGGTCGGTCGATATTGGAAAGGGTCAATTTGGTGGAGGAGAGTGACAATAGTGATGCTGAGGACGAAGGTATGAGGGAATCATCTTGCTGTACTCTTTATGCTACATGGGTGTACGTCCGGCTTGCTTTGGAATTGGTTTGGAAGAGTCTTGTAGAATGCTTTATGAAATTGATAAGTGTTTCTACTCGTTTTTAATACAATCCTAGCAGGCTGAAGAGGGAGATCGTCGGCGATGTAGCATTTATTAGGAAATGGTGTGGTTGTTTGTTAGTTCGTCCATTGTTTTGACGTGTCAGTTAACGTCCCACTTGAAGCAAAGCAGGGCGGGGTAGTGGCTGAGTTAGCAGGAGGAGGAGGAGGCTCGCAGGTAATCCGACTTGCTGTACGATATTCCGAGATTGTGGTTCAAGGGACTTCGTGGTTGTGGCAGTCAGTAGTGATTATTGAATCTTGCGCTCTTGTGTCCCCTTTGTTAGTAGTAGTGGTTTAGGCTAGTTGTTGTGTGCTCAGCCCTCGGGGATCGATGCGTTAGCGAGGCTTCAGATGAGCATGATGAATCAGCATAGGAAGAAGCAGGAGAGGGGTAGTGACTTAGATGGAAAAATGTTGGGTGTCGGGATCGAACCGGGGTTCTCTGTGTGTAGGTCGGGTCTATTCCCATCGCACCATCTTGGAGCGGCTTAATTTACTTGAAGAGAGCGATGATGATGATGATGACGGCGGGGGTATCGTGTCCGGTACTGGGACGAGTAGTAGTCCATCTCAAGACGTATCGAGTTCCTCCCCTGAGGATTCGTCTAGTGGCGGCGAACAGCAGCAGCAGCAGGTGGTCATCGAGGAAGCTGATGGGGTAGTATGGGGAAGGGTGGGGTGGCTTCAGGAGGGTGTTTGTCGGAGGTCTTGGCAGTTACTTAGGTAAGGCCAGCAGTTGTTATCACTGACGGTCACTAAGAATCCGAGTGATGATGTAAACCTTAAATTGACCAACGACCTTTCTATCACCACAACTGTACGAACGTTGCCTTGTTAGGTTATGGCTCGATCCTCCTCGTCGATTGGTACGGATTATGACACTCCAAGAGGCGATAGGAAAATGGTAGGGAATAGAAGGAAGAGGCGGAGGGCCGATCGAGGTAACTGTGGATACTTGTGTATCGATTGAGATGATGATGATGATGGTGATAGATTCATTACCTCGGATTCGACTACGGCCTCCTTTAGACCTACAAGAAACAGCTCACGAGGTACGGGGGTCTTTGGTAATGTGCGATTTGACGGTTTTTGTATCAGATTTTTCCGCGTATCTTCCTCGGGGGTCACCTTGTGGCTCGTAATAGAGAGCTGCTGCATAAATATAACATAGCAAGTGTTGTTTGTTGCTGTACTATAACTGAGTATCCTGATGATGCCTTCTTCACATCGGATGGAATAGATTATTATCGGTGAGTAAAGGTTAGGGGATCGCAGTATGCCTCATCGGAGGTGAGAGTGTTATCCGTGCTTAGCTCAATTAGGAGGTATCTTGGCTAGTCATCAGCTGTCCCGGGTTCGATTCTAGGCACGGGTTTTTTAATGGTTTTTTACTAACGGCACAAGCGAGTTCAATAGTATTGTTTTTTGTCATCATGTTAGAGTCGATGTAGAAGATATGTCCTGTGAACCCATCGATTGGTTTTGGGATGAGGCACACGAGCATATGGATAAGACATTACGGCCTTATATGGAGCGCGGTAATAGGGCGGCCTCTAGTGAACCTGTTTTGTATCTTGCAATGAGTGACCTTAGATACGTCACCATCCTGCTCTTCCACCTCTTCCTCAAAGCCTTCCCCTGGAGGTGTTTTAGTGCATTGTCGAAGTGGAGTGTCTCGTTCGGCCTCCACACTGCTTTCCTATCTTATTAAACGACGGGGCTTGTCCTTGTATCACGCCCTCACACACGTGAGGCATTGTCGCAATATCCGACCGAATTGTGGATTCTTTGAGAAGTTACAGGAACTCGAAAAGAATCTGCGGCCTGACGGAAAGAGTACAGTTGATAGGAGGATGTACTTTTCGTGGTATAACAATTGTCGGGACGTAGCGAGAGACGAGGGAGAGACGCTAGAAGAGCCTAGTGATGATGATGATACTATAGACAATATTTACTCCAGAGACATAGCTTGGGACGCAGAGCCTCCGATGGTCGACATGTATGCAGGGGAAGAGGGATGGGATTATTAACGAACGATCTTTAGTTCCTTTTATCATTCTGTATATTTTCAATTCTAGTCGCTTCGTAACCATTAGTGTGTAGTCTCGAGTATTATCATTAGTAGCAGACTCAAGTTTGGTGAAGAGGAGGAAGAGGGGGAGGTCGTCTTTGCCATGTAAGTTCTCATAATGGTATCGGTCGGAGGCCAATCAATTCTTGCCCGTGCGGCGGCGTCATCGTCTATCTTTGGTGGGCTGAGTAGGAGGTCGGCTTACATTGGGCTGGTCTCGGGGCGAGCGCTATTCTCATCGGAAAGGTGAGTGGTGATGGAATCTTTGGTTGTGGTTGGCAGGAAACGGAGGAGGTGTGATGAATTTCAGACCGGATCCGATGGAATTAGCAGGACGAACTGCAGCTGCAATCAAAGAATACCTGCAGATGAGGCGAGAGGAGGTAATGATGGACAGTAGCGCTCGCCCGAGTGATCGATTACGTGAGTTGGCGCACATTTCCGATGGAAATAGGCTTAGGTTGCTGTGGAACAACAGACGGAAAAAGGAGGGGAGGCGGCAAAAAGTGTCGCAGAGGAAGCTCTGAGGAAACTGGACGAAAACATCAACACGTTCAACACGAAAACACCGGAGGAGTTGGTACGCCTCGTGAAGATATTTCTCGTAGGACCTTCGTCCCTTTCAGTTGATGATCAGTTTTGAGTCTCTTGGCTTCGATGGCCTAGAGGAGGTGGAATGCCTCTTGCAGATTGAGGAGACCTTCGATGTTAAGTTGCCCGATGAGGCCTTCAATACGCTGAAGAATGGACAGCAGGTGGGGAGGGGTGGATGACTTGTGGAGGCGCTGATGGGAATGTTGATAGGCGATGGAGGCGGTAATTCAACAGTTGAAGGAAAAAGAAAAGGAAGAGTGATAAGAGCTGCGAATATTTTGTTTCAGTGGACTTTAGTGTTGAGGTGTTGAGTTAATTTGGTGGAGTGGTTAGGGTTGTGAATTTCGCATCGTGACGATCCAGGTTCCATCCCCGGTAGTTCTCTTAAGCCTCTTGTTTTATGTCAACCTATTCTGCCCGGCCCGCTACAGCCTCTCCTTCTCTACGCTACTCTGGCCTCGAGGAGGCGACTCAGCTGACGAGGATCTCGCAGGTAATAATGATAGTAACGTTACCGAGTACAGTGTCTACACATGGTCAACTGAGGGAAACTATGAGGGTATATTGGAGCTCCACGTTGGCTTTCATCGCATTTTCTCTACATCGTTGTATTATGTGATGAAGGACTTCCTGAACTCTAGCTGAGGGCACCAAACTCACATTCCAACTCTTAGGTTCGGACCTCTCCTAAATGGTCGATTGCCGGTCGGACCGACAGTGACCTCAGAGGGAACATGGTACCCGGCCCTGGTAGGCTCCTCCTCCTCCTCCTGCTGCTGGTAGTTGATCTAAGAGATTGTTGAGCAGGTCAATATAGATCTACGCGATCAACTGATGTGGGGAGAGGAGTATCGTGTCGAATTGGCACTGGACGTCGGGATGGGGTAAAGGGCCTTGGTTTGGTGGCATTGCTTCTTAGTGTAGCATTCAGGGCAAATGGGGAGCCAATAATGGTCCCGGCCCAGGAGCTTACAGCCCTATGGAAGTCCGCGGATCGGTCCGGATCGGCTTTGGCAGTGGAAGGTTGGTCCTGGTCTAATAATAGGTGGCTATTACTGATGCTCTTCAGGATGGGGGCAGGGACGCGCAAGATCCCCGAGCCGGGACCAGGACATTACAACACGGCGGGGACCTTAGGGAAGTCTGGGAAGATGTTCAGCATGAAGTCGAGACATAACCTGGACTGTAATACTGAGGATTAATTTATGTGTCGGTTTGGTATAGCGGTTAGTGTGTCGAATTGCTATTGAGGAAACCCTGGATCTATTCTTTGTCACGGTATTTCTCTCAGCCTCCTATTCGGCCTTCATGCCTGGCCCGGGACACTATAGAATGGGGAGTGCTTTGACTACCAACAACAAGGGACCGGAATGGTCCTTCAGTAGATCCTGTCGGAAGCCGCGTCGGTGAGGTTCCCCATCGGTTAATCTGGGCTCTACCTTCTCCTTGTAGGGGTACAAACGATTCCAGTCCTGGTCCTGGAGCCTACTCACAACGAGATACTATTGGTCAAAATGGACGGCAGTAGGTCCCAGGTTCGATCCCTGGTCACTGCAGTTTTCACATCTTTTTAGATGCGGTTTCGGACGTCCCCGGCCACAGACAGCTTCTCAGCCTCCTATAAGTGGGGACTACACTGCCTGCCATTACTCGATCTTGTGTCCAGGTCCAATCGGCTTTGGCGGCTTCCAATACACCACTTTTGGGTATTGATCCTCCTCCTCTCCTTCACATGTAGTTGTCTGCCGTGTTAAGGCGTTCATGTCCTGTCGATGCTGTTGAGTTATACAGTACTCCAATCCATTTAGATTGTTTGCCTATTTTCTTGTCCAAAGGGGTGGTGATGGAGGAGCTTGGTGTCACCACTGAGGGCGCATTAACGGCTCTCAGAACACTGGAGGCGGCATGTACGGAAGCTGTGGACCACGGAGGCCATTGGGTAGGCTCATGAGAGGAAGCGTATTGTACGGCGTGGATCTTAGTTGTGCCGGACTCGTTTTGAAGCCTCGACACTGGAGACGGCCCTGTCAGTATTCCTTCGTCTGTTATTGGTCGACTTGGAGCCGTCCTCTCAACTGGAGGTGGGCCTAGTCGGCATCAACTGTGGCGTGATAGGCTCCTTGCAGGAGTGTTCTTGCTTGGTCAGAGGCCCTTCCGTCGAGTCAATGAACTCATTGACGGCCACTTGATGGTCACTTTATGTCCGGACTGTGTGGAAGCCTACGTTCGGGCGGCCTCAGAGATGACCAAGTAGTGGTGTGAGGGGAATGTCGGGAAGAAGTGGAGGAAATGTGGTAGGGTAGGTTCCTCCAGGATAACTTCGAGCAGGATACAGTAGAGGAAGCCCTCCACTCGGTGTATTACCCTTACCACTATACGAGGCTACGCCGTTCGCTCTCGCCCAGCAGCTCTCCCGTCAGTCGAGCCATCGCCCTACTGCAATACTGGGGAGGCATACCATCCATCCTTCACATCAGGGAGGTAGAGGGTCAGCCGGCGCCCAGCGAGTTTCTCGAGTCCCTCCACTTCTCTTCTCGAGCTGTCCACAGGAAACTTATAGAAAACTACGAACACGATGACTGGGTGGTAGAGACGGTCTGTGCCTCCCTTGGTCGCATACGTGTGAACACTCCCGACATGTGGATATCACCTGTGGACAGCCCATGGGTCCATTGGGAAGGGCCACTCCTAGCTAAGGTGGACCAGTCTTCCCGGGCCCGGAAGGTTTCAACGGCACTATTGGAGGCCTCGGTGGCCGCAACTTGTTCTTCCTCCTCCTCCTCGACTGAGTGGTGGTTCCCTCGGGACCTGTGGATGGCCATGGCATGCAGAGGAGAGCCCTCCGTCTTGGTGCTCACTGCAGCAGCGGCTACCTCCGCCCACAGTACTGCTCTATTGGAGGAGGGGGCTAAGATGGCCTTAGAGAGGTTGGAGGCTGATGATTTCACGGCCCTTAAAGACACCTGCTTTTCGTTGGCTACTATACCTAGTATGACTGAGGTGGTGGACAGGAGGCTGAGGTCTGGTAAAGTCACCGACAAGTTGGCTGGACTCAAGGAGGTAGTAGTACTAGCAATATAGGTCCTTCCTCATAGGGTGAAAGCTTTCTTCACGGGGACACTTCAAGGAGATAGTACGAACATCTTCCTATACGGTGCATTGTAGGTATTATCATCGGACTCTCGGGCTGTCGAAGGCCTAGCATTGTGGTGTCAACAGCAGCTATTGGCAGTCGGTGTGGATAGTGTACTACGAAGGCCGCCCTCCCCTCTACACAGAGGACTACCATACAGGTCTCGGACTATGCTTGGGAGCTCCTAGCTACATGTGCTGTGCCGGCCACTCTGCAGTTCGTGGCCTCCATCCCTGTCCTCAAGGTCGCCATCACCTTGTAGTCCATACCACTCCTTCCCCACATCAGGTATTCCTTCGCTCGATCGGATCCCTGGCCGTGGAGGTGCTGGAGCGTCGTGATGGAGGCGGTCCATCATCCTCCTCCTCTTCTTCTTCTTCCAGTCCTCTCAACTTTGTAGAGGCTCTCGTCAATACTGTAGGTGCCAACTGGTTGTTGGCGGCATGCGAATGCTAGTACCGTCCCTCAGCTCACTGGGTGCCCAAAGGCATCCCTGTCGTATAACCTCTTCGATGTTGCCGCCCTCCACACGGCCCTCTCAGACTGGGTCTTCGAGAATGTCCCGACCTCAACACCCGAAGGACAAGTGAGTCGTTGATGATAATTTCGTGGCGCGTGACGGTGGCTTTTAGTCGGCTGGGTCAACAGCAATGACCACGGCCTTGGCCAGCCTAGAGAAGCGGATCCACGCCGATCGGCCGCTGCCGGTTTCCGCAAAGACCAAATCACCGCTGTCTTCTGCCCTACCTCCTCGAGGAGCCCATCCGAGCGAGGGGGACCTGAATGCATCCTTACGTGAGTGATGATGGCTGCTGAACTCCGTACATCGAGGATGCTGTTACTATTCAGCATCATTACCATCATCACCTGATGACTGGGATACGTACACGCCGAGCCGGTCGATCGGGGTCTTATCGGTGTCGTCGAGTAGCAGTAGCGACGAAGAGTCACCACCTCCTGTCACCGAGCCGGTGGTACCGGTAGGTGTGGTCCGGGTCGAGGAGGAGGAGAAGAAGGAGGAGGCCAAGCCGCGGTCTAATGGTGATGCCTTGAAGGCTGCCGCTGGAGCTCTCGATAGGTTGCGGCCAGCTGCAACGTCGTCATACCGCTCCTTCACCAACAATACAGTAGGAGGTACTGAAAAAGCGTCTGTACAGTCCAAACTGGACCGCTTCCTCAAGCCAAAGGGAGCCGCTACTGCCTCGGCGTGGCATTCGACCTCTCGGACCTCCAAAGTGGAGAAAGTCTTCGCTAATATGTGGGACCAAGTTGCGGCTAAAAAGTGTAGTCCAGCTCACACTGGAGGAGGAGGAGGAGGAGGGGTTCAATCAAAGCACAAGCGGGCTGCTGCTCCCTCTGCCTTACCGCCGCCTCCAAAGCCCCACCCAGTGGCTAGATTGGCGCCCAGCCCGAAGAGGGCCACCAGCGGGTTTGCTATACCGACGGGTAGTGCGGCGGTGGCCAAGGCTGAGGCGGCTGGTAAGCCACCACCGATGTTCGAGAGTCGGCGTGGATCGGGTAAGCCGAGGAGGATGAAGATGGAGAGGACCAAGATAAAGGACCTGAGCCATGGTCTGGGGAGAATAGATCATCCAAGCACCAATAGCAAGGCCATCGGGTGGTGTGCATGCGTGCAGGGTTGGTCATTGACCGCTTGTGTATCGTTAGGGTCGAGCGGGAGCATGCAGTTGACGACTTGCATACGATATTGTTGTGTCGGGACCCGTTCTCGAACCAGGACACGTCCCACATGCTGGAGGGTATGGGGATGCTGAGGGGCGATCGAGGAAGGGTGACGACCTTTACGTCAGCTGATGAGTGCGAGGATAGAACCGGGATTCCTTTGGATATGAGAACGTGTTGTTATCCAGTTACGTTAAAGAGTTCCGTCCAGCTCTGCTGTACGAGTCGGCGGAAGGTCTTCGACGGTCCTTGTCGAGTACTGAGGGTAGCAGCCTCTATTGGGGAATACCCGCAGTGAAGATAAGTCGATCGAGTCGGAAGGGGAAGTGGGCGACGTAGGTCATCATCGACTTCAGCAACTCGTCCCTATGGGGTCTCCTCAGCCTCACCGTAAAATCCCAATGTGATGAAGACAACGATAACGATCGCAATGTGGGTCCAGAGCGGCGACGTGTGGAGGCCCTCAGCCAGGGGGACCTGGTCAGTTGTCGAGCATGGTGGCTGCTGCCATGGACGTAGCTCAGGTCCTGCTCATCCGTCCATCGGAAGATGGATCGTCGTCCCTGTACGACAAGCTGCTATCAGGAGCCCCGTTGGTCAGCGTGAGGGACCTCGCAGTATCTCCGCTCGCCTTCGGAGTGGTCTTCAAGGAAGCTGTTCAACAGCCTGGGGAGGAGGAAATGGGTAAATTCCGCTGTGCAAGGATCAAGATACCATTCCAATCCGAAGAGGTGTGGATGACAGGGCGTGCGCTCTTGTGTAGAACAACTGTGAATTAGCTAAATCGTGGTCAGGCACCTTATGGTCTATCACCTCAATCGCCATGGTCCGTGGGTTCCTTCTGCCAAGCTGTAGTACTGGGCAGCACCATCACCTCCGAACGGGAATGCGAGGCTCTGGATTGGGTTCTTTCCAACAATACCTTGTCCCCACTACGAGACCTACTCATCACTCCCTCGGTCCCCGTCCTCAGACGTACTAACACTAGCAGTATCACCGATGATACTGTCCAGGGGGATCTCAACCAGGCCCAGCTGAGGGCAGTTACCAGTGCTGCTGATGTATCCTCACCCATCACGTTGGTTCAAGGGCCACCAGGGACGGGCAAGACTAAGACGATTGTGGCCATGGTGAAGGCCTTACTGAAGACAACCAACACATTGGTCATCTGCGCTCCATCCAATGCTGCTGTTGACGAGTTAGCATCGAGGATAATGGCCTCGTGGCCGCCGTCCAAGAGCCTGTCAGATGCCCATCAGGTCCTCAGAGTGGGCTCATGTAGGCGTATTACGCGAGAGGAGGTGAAGACGATATCATTGGAGGAGTTGGCCAAGACTGGTGGTCGGGAGAAGGTGTACGAGCTGAGAGGTTTCCACAAGGAGAAGAGGGAGGAAATTCTGAAGGAGATACGAAAGCTGGAGGAGGGTATCAAGGAGTTAACCGGCGATAACGATTCTGAGGCGAAGGCTGATCGTGGCCGGCTGGTGGCCAGGAAGAAGGAGTTGAAGGAGGAGTTGGACAAGCTGAAGCAACGCTCATCGAGGGCGCTGTCACGGTCGAGGGATGAAGCTTGCAAACATCTGTTGGGGCGGGCCAGGGTGGTCTTGGGCACACTGAGCTCTTTCGGCAGCAGTACGATCACCAGTAATTTCGTGGCGCGTGACGCTACTTGTATCATCGATGAGGCTTGCCAGGCCATCGAACCTTCTGCCTTGATACCTTTGAAGCTTCGTGGAGTGAAGCGGCTCGTGTTGGTTGGTGACCCCCAGCAGTTGCCGGCCACTGTAGTGTCTATGGAGGCCAAAGCCTTGCGGTATGAGCGGTCCTTATTCGAACGTCTGATCGGTGCTGGGTGGAAAGCCCACCTTCTGGACGAGCAGTATCGTATGCTGCCCGAGATAGCCAACTTTGCATCTAAGGAGTTCTACGACGGTCGTCTGAAGACTGCAGAGAGCTGCCGTTTCCCATCCTCGTTGGGACAACCGTTGAGACCGTTGTTGTTCCTGGACTCCCGACTGGGATCGGAACAGCGAGGTGGAACGTCATTGGTGAACACTGAAGAGGCGATTATTGTGGGGAAGATGGTCGAAGCCGTGGCTAACAGGAAGCTTTCGGTTGGTGTTGTGACTCCTTATCGTCAACAAGCGTTATTGATACGCAGAACGGTGTCCATGAGCGGAGCGGAGGTAGACACGGTTGATGCATACCAAGGCCAGGAGAAGGACATCATCATTATGTCCTGTGTAAGGAGTAACCGAGATGGTGGTATCGGCTTTGTTGCAGACTACAGACGATTGAATGTGTCGTTGACTCGAGCTAAATACGCCTTGTGGATCGTTGGCAATGCGGAGAGTCTTGGCCGATCGTCGAAGGTGTGGGCAGATCTCATACACTATTGTCAAGAGCATGAATCTTTGGTTGATGCTAGCAGGATACAAAAGAGGTCCCATTATGCAGAGGGAGGAGAGCCTACTCTGGATAGTCTACTATTACAGCAGGAACAGAATAAGCCGGCAGAAGTAACCCCACTGTCCCCACAGCTTGTCGTTGGCAATAAAAGGATGCGCTGTTACCTTGGATGATACTATAGTCGTTGGCTCCATTCTTTACGTTTCAATTACACTCTGTCATGTTCCGTTATTAGTGATGTTTTCATGTTTTTGTGACTGATGTTCACCGTTCACTCATCGTTGACCCCAGCCTAACAGGTAAGGGATCGCTATTCTGATTCATACGGCGTGGAACCGATTGTCACAAAATCGCCACGGGTCTTCCCTATACAGTTCATACAACGACCATTAGACAAGTCTGGATCAGACAGAGGCTACAGTAAGAGATCCATCCACACATTCCCTTTCCCATTAATGCTAGTGACGCAATCCAAACCCATTGACCGATTTATACCTACCGTGACGCAGTCCAAGGGAATCGGCAAAACTGGAAATATTTCCTAGGACCAATGCATAACCATATGACTGCTATAGATACGGATAACCTTCATACCCACCATATGAAGTCCCTTTTCAACTGACAGTGATCTCGCAGAATCAACTCTCCCCCCGAATACAGGGCTCCGACCATAGGATTCCGTAAACCTTGGACAATTCGCGCGCTGAGGAAGAGGCAACCAGTGTGTATGGCACACCCGGCATCATGCCAGCATAGTATCGACCCGCGCAACATGTTCATGTTTGAACGCGCGAAGCGCGGAATTGTTAAGGAACGTTCCTGACTGATTACAACCTTGTAAGCGTCGGCGAACTAGAGGTCCGCGGTTCCCGTTGTAAAGGAACTTTCTCTAAAGTACTATCGCCGGGCCAACTTGCTTGCGCTACCGTTTGGCTCACCAGTTCCCGCAGGATCATTAAGGTAAGTCTCGTTCGCCAGCGATTTCTTATATTTGTTCATCTGCGTCACTTTGCCCCCGGCACTACGCTAACTGATGGGCTTCTTGATCTCCTTGACTCTTTCTTCTGGTAAGTTAACACAAGCAAAAGTGAAGCGTAGATAAGTCGTCTTCACATTGGAATGGGAAAAGATGAGACTGAGCTATATTTAGTTGATATAGCTTAGCCCAAGTCGACATAGCCATCGGCTACTTGAGCGAGCGCGCTTGTTATTACGCCATATCACACTCCTCCCCTTACCTTAGGCTCGCCTCTGAGGGAAGACCATACAACAGTGTTGTAACAACACTGCGCGAGAAAATCCTGACTTCGATGCCTCCTGGCTGCCATCCAGCAGACCTTACCTCTGTTATGCGGCGAAACATACCAAACCGTTATACTTACGACATGCTCGTCCGAGTGATGAATGGGCACGGCTTTGAGTACGGTAACGACCGAGAGTATCATAGCGTCTACCTACCTTGGGACTACTACCAAAAGTGCCACCGTGGGCGTGCTTTCATCAACCTCGCTTCCAGAGTGGTCGCGGACAGATTTATGGCTATTTTCAATGGTTGCCAGTTCTGATAGTTGAGCTCTGACGATATGCCTGGCGACGATAATCATCATCATAATAATCAGCCTGAAGGGTTCATCATTGACGGCCGTTTCAGAGCCTAGCTACTGCAGTACGGATGTCACTGATTGTGCCGATACTGCCAGTGGAGGTCAAGTCCCTGATCCTTCCCATATGGTCCATGGCTTAGTCTAAGTATGTCAATCCTCTTCCAGAGAACACGGTACTTGTAGGCGGTCTTACGCCTTCTATCAATACGGCCGATTTGTAGGCCCTCATGTGGAGGCAGTTTCGTCCGGTCATTGATGGTGAGGTTAAGAGATATCATAGTACTGACAGAAGCGGATGTTTTGGTTTCTGCAACTTTGTGTCCTCCTCCTCCTCCTCCTCAACTGTAGCTGCGGTGAAGGCAATCAACTTATCTCTTCAGGGTACGGCGAGTGGTCTCTCGAGGCATTTTGGTCTGAATGCCCGAGGCAGACACTACGAACAGTTCCCTCGTGGATCGTATAGTCCTGTTGATGATAATAATGGTCTACTACACGACCACACCTTGACTAACGGCAGTACTGATGATCCTTTTGACCACTCTACTCGTTGTTCAAGCCTTGAATGCATGACTGCTATTACCACCGCACCTGATTGTGTTCAACAGTACATTATGATATCAACATCATCTGAAAATATAACTTTCTCATTTATAATCATCTACCTGTTGTGTATCCCGAATACTATAGCCAGTACCGTGACGGTACTACCGTCCTCCCTATCTAGAGGTTTTTGAGCCAATACGGATTACGTCTGTAGCTGTCGACGTTATTGGAAGTAGCTTTTGTCACATTATTATTGTGACATATTATATCAGTATGTATCTTAGTCATAATCGAGCAATGCTCATTTATTCTCTACCCGACTTCGCATTCAAATTACGTATTCCATGATGGGATACCCATTAGTTAGTCTAGTATCATTGAATGTTTGTGAGGATCGATTTTATGTGTTTACCAGTGAGGACTGTGCTGCACTGCAGCCTTATGATTACCGTCGAAGACACAACCGTTATGAAAAGTGACTTGTCAGGAAAGATATGCAGAATACTCGAGATTATCAATAGACTAATTCTCACGTTGAAGGGGTTTGTTATGTTTTAACGTTACAACAAGACAAGTCAGTTGATATAGTGGAGACCTGGTAAACTGCCGTGAATGTTTAGGCCGCCTCCTCAGTGGCGGATTTGGGCAACTCCACAATCTTCCCTATAGCGATAGTTTTACCTGAGTAACATCTCATGAACAACAGAGCAGCAGTGTATCGGACCCACCCTCATCTCTCAAAGTGAATCGTCCAAGTTGGGGAGTTCTCTTGAAGGTATCCACACACAGTTTGTTGGTAGTCTCAATGACGCCTAACAGACGTATCATAAATTGCTTGTACTCGTACAAAGACTTACACAGCAACATCTGACCGGTCTTGGCAAACCTTGGCCTCTTCTGTTTGGTCTTCTTTTGCTTATCAACACACTAAGATGACGAGATGATCATGTTTGCTCGTACTACTACTAGTATGATGATGATCACCTCTAATAGTTTGGTAATAGTGCACTCTTCGATGGCAGTGTGGACGTGTAGTACAGCAGTGTAGCCAATAGTGATGATGGGCCTATACAATAGTAGAGGTAATTGATATTATGATGGTAGTCTTACTTGTGTTCGAGGAGGTCTGTGATGACTAGTTGTGCTCGGAACTTCTGTACTACTGGGCAAGGATGATCAATGGCAGAGAGGACGAATCCTAAGGAGGGTATATGATTAGCGACATTAGATCTACATCATGATGATACCCTTCTGGACTTGGTCTTCAGCAACATTCTTCAACTTGAGCTTGATATCCTCACCTGATGTGTTGTATGACATTAGTAGTTATTATCATTATAAGTAGTAGTTATTACCAGGATTAGCATATTTATATTCATCGTCCTCAATGTAAACAGACTGTATCTCAGTGATAGTCTTATTAGGTAGTAACATGCACTGTTGACCTATACCAACCATCACTTCCCAACACCTCTCCCTCTTCTTTACCTGGTTTTGCCTTGCCCTGTTCGATCTTACCCATAGCGATAGTGCCCATATCCCTATAACCGTCCATAATAGGTATCCGTAGGGGCGCCTCGGGGTCCCTGAAAGGAAGCCCATACCACACCATCATGACATTAGGGACTACCTACCTGTACGGTGGGTTAGCGTTGTCCAAGACCTGGAATAATGTAGGACCGTGGTACCAGTCAGAGCCGGGGGACTTGGCAGCTTCCTTTAAGTTATCGCCTACCATTCATGACCATAATGTGATGATAGTTGTAGTAGTAGTGGACTCACCCTTCAGGCCGGAGATGGGCAGGAAGTGGACGTCGTCCTCACTTTTTACGTTGAACCCACAGCTCTTTAAGAAGGGTGTCAATTTCTCAATGATCTGGTCATATCTTGCCTTAGACCTGCCCAGTATCGGCATATCATTAGCCAATACCCTCACATGACTGTTACCAATTTACAGTGGGATCGTCCATCTTGTTGATAGTAACGATGAGTTTATTGACTCCCAAGGTCTTAGCAAGCATGGCATGCTCACGAGTTTGACCTCCCTTATCGAAACCCGTCTCGAACTCACCTGGTAATGATGATGATGCATCACACAATAGCCAAGGCGGCCTACCCTTTCGAGCTGATATCATTAATACTCCAATATCGGCCTGGGCGGCGCCGGATATCATATTGGGTACATAGTTCTTATGACCCGGGGCATCTAGTATGGTAAACCGTCTATTGGGTGTCTCAAAGTGGGCCCGACCGACCTGATCGTCTACTACGTTAAGAGCACCATCACTACTACCTTATCATCTACCCCACCTCAACAGTGATGCCCTTGGCCCTCTCCTCCTCGTTGGTGTCCATAATATAGGCCAAGAACCACGACTCTCGGTTCTTATCTTTAGCCTCTCTTTCGAACTTCTCAATAGTCCGATTGTCCACCAAGCCTAATACCGCCACCATAGACCTCATGAGGTGCATCCTCCTTACTACTACTACCTGACAGGTACATGATGTTTCCACAGGTGGTCGACTTGCCGGCATCGACGTGGCCTATGAAGACCAAGTTGAGATGAGGACGAGGATCGCAGTCTTTCAACTGGCTGGAGGCGTTATCAGATGACATCGATAATACGAGGGGAAAACGGCAACAAGAGCTAGATGCTAGAATCTTAAATCAAGGTGGATGGATACAGGGCATCGAATCGATCAGGATGTTGGGCGCGATTGATGATAGAAGGTCTCGAGTTCGATCCCCAGCAAGGGCGTTTTCGCACTAAACCTGAACGCAATACTTCTGTGGCCGCTGCACTTTCCTGGTGTCACAACTATCAGTGTTAACAGTAAACAGTATTGGAGGACAGCATCGAACGTTGCTGCCAGGACAGTATATATCGAGATACAATATTGATAATAGTATAGCAGTGGCAAGAGTGGCAGCAGTACGACGACGACCGATTCTTAGCCTTCTGCTAGCAAAAGTCGTAGGGGTTCTGCTTGTAATAGTAATATACACAAGATAGCTAAGAAGAGGAGGATTCAGCTGCAGTAGTGGAGGCAGCCGACCGACTGACGGTAGAGGATGGGCTTTTGGGCTCGGACAGGGTCGAGGGATGGCATATCTCATTGAAGAAGTCGGCTATGACTCTGGTGGCGTTACGGGAATCATTAGATGGAACCCAGGCCGGTGGCAGACCAATAAAGGCATGTCGAGATTGAGGGTAGACCTACGGGATTAGATAACAGCAACAGCGTTACTACTACTACTTACCTGCATTGTAGCCTTAGCTCCCCTCTTACGAAGGTATGCATAGGTAGCTTGAGTGCTATTAAGCAGAATATCCTTACCACCACATACTAGGTATATAGGTGGTAGACTCCATGCTGCACGGGGAGGCATTTGCTTTAAGACGTCCAAAAATTGGCTCGGCTGGCCCTTTCGGATGTGATGATTCCGAGTGTACCTACAGACCCTTAGGATGGGCTACTCTAAAGACGACTAGTACATCCTCATGGACACCTCCACGCCGAACTCGGCGATGGCTTGTTCGTTAGGAGATATGAATTTCAGCCGACCGCAATGATCTTGATGCCAGGAGTGGGAGTCGAGAAGGCCGTAACTAGAGAGGCATAGTGACGTGATGTGAAGGAAGTGTGGTATTATTACGCAGAGGCGACACCTAGTATGTTAGGCATCTGAGAGGGATGGAAGGGAGGGTAGGAGCACCCACAGGATAACTCAGGTAGATCTATACAACAAACCATGACTTCATCACATAGGAAGTACAAATATTACCATAGCCCTCAGTGACCCAAAGGGTGGCCATCAACGCTAGGGAGGCCCCAGCGCTGTCACCAAAGAGGCAAATCGAGTGGAAACCTGATTAGTGATACCTGGTGGCTTTGTTAACCTTGAGGTCTTACCTAATTGGTCCTTCATGTAGCGTAGGGCGGCCAGGACCTGTAGGAAAGCATCATTAAGCTCACCTATGAACATTGCTTACTGATAGCAATGGGCATGGGTAGGGATGCTCAGGGGAGAGAGGATAGTCCATAGAGTATACTGGGGACCGGCATGGAGATCTCGAAAATGCCGTCACACTATGTAGCATAACAGCCGAGTTGGCAGCCACAAACCCACCACCGTGTATGTAACTGAATACCACTCAGTAGGCCGCCTATCTACTACCCTATACTACAGTATTGGAATAACATCGTCATCAGTAGGAGAGGTTGGACGTATAACATCAATCGTCTGTCGTTTCTCTGGTCCATAACGATACCTAGATACCTATTACCCATAGTAAGGGAAGGAGTAATACTACTCTTTAAAGGTGATAGTGCAGTCTTTAGCTGGAGGGACGGCACCGTCTTGGGCCTCGAGGCCTCCAAGACAACCATTGAAACGTCCTGGGAGATGAATGTGCCTAATTAGCAACAATGACGATGATGATGATAATCCACCTCATACGTGCATGTTTAACATAGTACACAGATCTATTACTTCGTCAAAGTTAGTGCTAGGTTATCCAAAAGAAGCCGTATAAGGCATATCACGAAATGGGCAAGCGGCAAAAGCAAGCAGTCCCATAATAGTAATTCACGTAGGAATCTCATACTCCGGCTAAGCCCATTGTTGGTCATATATCGCATATCGTAGGCAGGAGCCTTAACGGCGGTAATGACAAGGAGTATATATAAAACAAGGGCTGTAGGATAATAATAGCACTTACCTCTGATAGAACGGCCAGAAGGTCTCTAAAGGTGGTTGAATGACGAACCGCACTATAAGGGCTCCCAAGGGGACGAATACTCTCTCTAATACCCAATCTATGGACTCCAGATATGACAATACTTCTTTGATATATGTCATTATGACTATTCTTAATTATAGTAAAATAATAAGAGTCGAAAGGAACTAGCATGAGAATGCTCCTTCTCTCTACTCTCCGTAGGATGCAAATCCTCCCAAGTTATCCTCAAAGTTATCGTTGCCCCTTTTCCAAGAGTAACACAAGACATGGTTATCGAGACGGTATGAATAGAAACAGTTGTCGTCCTCGGCTATTGTTGTTGTTACTACCATAATTCCATTAATAAACAGCCGACTACAGATAAGGTAGTAGTAACATCAGCGGATAGTGCTTATCACCGCCTCACTATGGTAGGAGAATATACCTAGCATCATGATGTGGCCAAGGAGTGGTACTACAATGATACTACAGTTTAGAGATTAACGTTGAGCCTGTCGGCGTATGTAGCCACCTTGTCATCATCGAAGACGTTAGCTTCCTGTAGAGTCTTGACCAATTCCATGACGAAGATTTCGGCGATGTTTGGTATGTCCAATTTCATATCCTCAATTATTCTAACATCACCAACAACTCCTATGAAGACCACTATCCGACCGAAACTCACTCAGGATCAGCAAACTCGTCCAAAGCCTTCTCGAGAGCCTTCACTTCCCAAGTACCCCTCTCCACTCCACCAAAGAGCTTGGCTAATGCCTGTATAGTGAGCAATCGAGGAGGTAGTGGAGCACGATAGGGAGTATGACTACCTCAAAGTGGGCCAACCTCTGCTCCTTCTTGATGTCACAGCTTGCACCAATACGATCCATAAGAATCTTACTCTGTTGCTCTGGAGTAGCTGTAATGTCAGCCAACTCCTGAACTGCATTATCAACCTGACCAAAGCTGTATAGTGGGCAGGGTATGGTGTGTAGGGAGCATACGTCGAGTGAGGCACTGAGCTCCTCCAAGGTGCTCTTCACCATCTTAGCGGGATCCTCGGTATCTAGGAGAGCACCAACATCATGGTCGTAGTAGTGAGGAGTACGATTGACTTACGGGCAACAGGCTTAGGAGCCTCAGGGGCGCTCATAGAGCCTGATGAAGGACTCGAAGATCTGTCAATACCTGTAGGATGATGGGCTAGAACCCAAGTCGGCAGCATACAAAGCAGGGCCCATAACTACTAGAGTATTACTTCTGCTCTTCTCCGGCATAGACGACCTAGCAGCCCATGGAGCAGGAGTAGGAGCAACTGGCATTGAGCCTCGAGAGCCTGAAGGTACTCTACGTGGCTGATGACCAACCCTGCTTCCTCTCTTACCCAGTCTGCTAGGGCCGGTGGCTGATAGTCCGTGAGGGACACTACCAGTCCTGGATACGGTACGATGGAGGCCCGAGCCCTTCTTATCTAATCTAGAGCTGCTACCAAACCCACTAGTTCGGGAGCGACTGAGGCCACCACGTCCACCACCACCATCTACAACAGGAAGCAGTTGATAGCACACAACGCGATGATAACTACTTCGGGAATTCTGACGACTGAATTTGGATTCAGTTTCGGCCCGTTCAAGTTCTACTTGACGATGCACCTGTGATATGCTGTGGTGGGACTTAGTGCATACCCCTATAGTATCCATACCTCCGAAATAGTGAGAGGGCCATTGTCCTTCTTAGGGTCGACCCAACGATGAGCCCTCAAATCCAAAATATCCTACAACAAAGGTCACACAGGTGGATGAGATGAAGAGTACATACCTCACACATAAAGCGAATCCTATTAGAGTAGCCCGAGTCGTCGGCTGACACGCTCTTTAGCTTATCAAACGTCGGAGCGAATCTGGACAGAGTGACATCGATAGTGATAATAGCATAAGGGCATCTCACTCAGCATAATGGCTCCATTTAGGATTATCATAAACAGGAGCGATCTCCCTTAGGAAAACACAAAGAGCTTCAATACACTCTTCTCGACCTACTTCCCACATCTGGGTAACCTGAAAGCATCAGCGAGATTATGATAGTGATGGACCATGCAGGCGAATTACACAAACTATAATAATCTTAGCGTGAATGAGTTTTCGCTTCAACAACTGTGCAACAAGTTTGATGTTGCCGAGCATTCTAGTCTTGTATCTGCAGAGGGATAATAGAGCTGGGATGAAGACATATTCAGCCCGGGATCCTCCTTACCGTATCTCGGCCTCCTGAAGTTCCTCTCCTTCTAGGCCACTTTCAGTGAGCTCGACTGGGGGCCTCAAGTTAGATTCGAAATAATGCTAACAACGTCAGCATCGTCCTCCTCTACAGTTTTCCCCCTACCTGGCATGTGTTCAACAACACGTTCTTAAAAGCCATGACCTGCTCCTTCCCTGATGAAACATCCTCGAGTACCGGCTCCTCACCTAACTCCACTAATGCCATCAAGGAGTAGAAGATACTATTACTAGTTCGTAGCCATTGCACAGTCCTTTGACAGACATCAGCATACATAGATATGAAGTGATGCTGAGTAGTGGCCTTCTCAAATAACTTATCCACCAAAGACTTCATATGCTTCTCCTTACATATACCCGTCTCAGCACTTTGGAGTTCATTCTGTCAAGCACACAGATCGTCATTAGTACTATCGAAATCAGCAAGGGTAACAGCTCACCACAAGCTTCTCGAACTTCTCCACAGTCAACTTGTTAAGGATGCCGATAATATGTCGTTCCACCTTCTCATCACCAGATTGCTGAGAACAACAACGCCAATAATATCCTCAGACAGAACGCTACGGGACCCTGCCTCTAATTTCAGCTTCTGTTGAGTAGCCCACGAACTCTCCGAATGTTGAAGTGGTTCGACATACTCGTTGGGGTCAGGAGTAGGACGTCTATCACCACCATGGCGACCAGACTTGCCACCTTTGCGGCCTAAGCAGCAGCAGGATACCCAAGGATGAGAGCTCGTTAAGTATCCTCTTACGACCGTCCTTATGTCTCATTGACCTATGCTTATCTGCATCTCTACGCCAATCCATACCATCATCATCCTCACCACCCTTTTTCATATGGCCCATCCTGACCACATATACTATAACAACCCCTAGTTATATTTCCCAAGCCCACCTAGAGTTCTTGAGGATCTGTGTAGGTATGTTATGATCCTTAGGCAGTTCTTGACATTCAGGTAGATCCCTCAATGAGCGTAGGAAGTCCAAAGTATAGTGCCTAGGAGGAGAGTAGAGAACAGGATATAGGTTATCATCCTTACTGATAGTCCAAGACAGCATCATAGTTAGGAGTAGGGCTAGGTGTGTATTCATCATCATCTTCATGATGAGGGGGATGATCATAACCCTCAGAGGCAGTGACCTCCTCCTCCTCTTCATTCTCTTCTCTAGCTGTCTTCTCGGACTCCTCCGATTCCCGAGCAGTAGCGGCCTTCTCAGCTGGAGTAGCAATAGAGTCGTTGTACCTCTTATGCAGCTTACCTTCAGCGGCCTTGGCGACAGCAGCAGCAGCAGCTTCCTCTTCCTCTCGAGCGATACGCTCCTTCTCCTCTTGGGCCTTCTTGGCAGCAGCAGCAGCAGCAGCTTCCTCGGCCTTCTTGGCAGCAGCAGCATCGGCCTCTTCTTGGGCCTTCTTAGCAGCAGCAGCAGCAGCTTCCTCTGCCTTCTTGGCAGCAGCGGCAGCAGCAGCTTCCTCTTCCTCTGCCTTCTTGGCAGCAGCGGCAGCAGCAGCATCGGCCTCTTCTTGGGCCTTCTTAGCAGCAGCAGCCTTCTTTTTCTCTTCCTCAGCTTCCCTTTCCTCTTGCATCCGAAGGCGTTGAGCGGCCTCCTTCTCTTCCTCCTCTTGTCGTTGTTGTTCTCTCAATACTCTATCAGCTTCCTCCTGCTTAGCTTTCCTCTCCTCCTCCTTCTCTTTAGCCAACTCAGCAGCAGCCGTCAGAGCACTAGCCCTCTCGGAAGATTCCCCCGAAATGATCGGATCATGTGCCTAAAGAGCAGACATCCAATTTACCATCCCAACAGGCCAACCTACCGGCTTCACCGTGGGCGTCTTGGAGGCCCTTATAGCCCAAGCTCCCTTCAAGTGGCGAGGGGACACAGGTGGGCTCAAAGGCTTATCGGAGGGTTCCGTAGTAGATACTACTGGCTTAGGCAGAGTCGGCGATGAGGCAACTACCATCTTAGGTGTAGACTGCTGCTGTACAGCCACCGGCTTGGGCGTGGAGTGCACAGATGGACTCGGCGCCTTAGAGCCCACTAGAGGTGACTTAGTGCTGACCACAAGAGGGGAGGTAGTAGGAGGGACCATGTGAGCCTGCTTAGCCCTGTCCGCCCAGGATGGCGCACCGTTGGTCTCGCTAGGGACCTGCGGGCGATCAACCCGTTTTGGTAAGCAGATCAAGCCCTCCCTTACCTCCTCCTTAACATCAGACTTTGCAGGTACCTAACAGGATGTTGAGCTAATCATCTACGTTACGAGGAGCTCACCACTGTAGCCTTGGGAGCTGCTGTTGTAGGGACAGGCTGCTGATGACGGTGGGCTGTGTTCACAGTTGGTGTCTTGGCAACTAGTACTCTCGGGGTAGATGTCTAGATGGAGTGGTATACGACGAAACTGGTTACAATATCCCTCACCTTAGGAGCCGGACTGCTCGCGGCGGACGATGCCTTCAGCTTAGCGGCCCAGTTCATCACCTGCAAACCCCGAATAAAATCCTACACCCACAGTCCTCATCTCACCTTAGGCTGTGAGCCGTTGGTAGCAGCGGCTGACTCCTTCTCCGCCTCTTCCTTCTTCCTCTCAGCCTCCTTCCTCTCCTCTTCCTCTTCTAGATGCTTTAACTGATAGAAAAAGCGTAAAATCCCTCCACTGCGTCTTGCGCCGCCCCTACAGCTTCCTTATCGAGCTTCTTGCCAGCTGCCAATATTGCAGCAGATACTGCAAGAGAGGGACCAGAGAGGTCGATCTTCACATCCTCCTTCTTCTCAGGGGTACCCTTGGTAGGAGTATCCATACCACGATGATGGGTTGGTGATGTATTGATAGAGGATGGTGCTCCTCCCTTGCCCCCCTGGAAGCATGCCATGCCCCACCAATTCCGTTCACAACGACCTACCTTGCCTCCCTTCCCTCTATTGTTAAAACCCTTGCCTCCCTTGCCACCCTTAGAGGTATGGCCATTCCGAGGGCCTCCCCGACTCATGTTAGGATTCTTCCGACCCTCCTGACTGTTGTTACCAGGAGCAGCCATGACCCCCATAGCGCCACCAGCGGGATTAACAACTCCCATCGGGGCAGTATAGTACGCAGACATCTGAGGTAAGGTGCGATTAAGATATGAAGGACAGAAGAGCACCTACCGGCACACCCACAGCAGGTCCTTGAGGTGTCATGTAATTCACTAAATAGGCTGCTTGGGGATAATAACTGAATCAAGAGTAGAAGGCCAATGATGGTGTAGCCTTACCCTGGATAGTTGGCAAAACTAGCAGCAGGCATGGCGTATTGGTATCTGATAGCAGCACAAGTGTGATGAGGGTAGATAGATGAGGGAAAGGGTAGTACTCAATAGGATAGGCCTGATGAGTAGCAGTAGCGTCCCATCCTCCCTTGGCTGTTACTCCAGTGGTGGGCAGAAGACCATCACCAGCGGCTCTATTTGACGGTGAACTCGCTGAGTGACCTTTTGATAGGAATTCAGAGAGGAGTGGTATGACCGACAGTCTTACCTGATTGTGCGGATTCCGATTGCCGCCGCTTAGGGGTAGAGGAAGATGAAGAGGCAGCAGAGACCTCCTTAGCGCTAGTCGCTGATGTTGTTCTTGTTGACGTTAAGTTGTTATTGTTATTGCCGGTAGCGGTTGTGAAAGAGCCTGTCAAGTATAACTCCTTTATGCAACCAGCACGACCACAAATACCTACCAGGGACAAACTCACACGCATTCGGGTTGAGTTTACTCGATGGCGATGTTTGTGTGGCCATGATGGAAAATGTAACTGCTCAACAACATCATCATCTACTCAGCACCATGCAACTAGTCATCCTCATCATTATGCTACTAGTACTAACCACACTGTGCTCACCAATGCACTAAGGTAGCTTACTCGCGATGAGGATGATAGCGAGGTAGATAACAGAGAGTTGAGTAAATGCAAGATTTTGTAGAGAGCAAGATTCTGGCTCGTTTTCCTCGAAGCTCCAACATCGCTATGTTTGAAATTCAAATATATAACTCTGTTCCCAGAAGAGTGATTATAACATCCTCCTGTAGGTCCTTGTGTAGTCATGTCTAAAGATTTGGACGTCGTTAAGGTCCGTACCTCTGATGGTGTGATCGTACCTATACCTCTGAAGGCTGCCCGCTTCAGCATCTTAGTCAACAACATGATCGATGATGCTAGTGATAGCATCAACGACGAGGTAATATAAGTAGGACTATAGTTATGATGCCTCCTTCACATAGGAGATACCTCTACCTAATGTCACTTCAAAGACACTAAGCAAGGTCGTACAATGGTGTGAGTATCATATTGATCATCCTGTTAGTAGTACCACTCCATTCGCAACTTCTCCCGATTGCCACAAGTCAGGTGTCATCACGAAGCCCTTAAAGATGGGCGGTTGCCTCACAGATAATGGCGTGTCTGATTGGGACAACAAGTTTGTGGATTTACCCGAGGTGGTTTTACTTCCCCTCTCCTCTCCCCCTCTACCACTGTCATGTTGTCCAGGAGGAGCTGTTCGATGTGATGTTAGCTGCCAACTTCATGGACATCAAACCACTACTGGAGCTTTGTTGTGCCTCGGTACTCCGTGACGACTCACCCCAGGCCACTCTGCTTGTTCTTCACGACCATCAGCTCGGGCTTATATGATCTTCTTATCTGAGACCCCTCAGACGCATTTGACTTTTTGTGATGGTACTGAATCGTTCTCGGCGCACATGGGATGGTTGCATAAATATAGCTCGACAAGTTCAGGTAGCATCTTCTATCAAGTCCAAGACGGTTGAGGAACTACGACAAGAGCTTGGTGTTGGTGAGGATGGCTTCACGGCTGAGGAGGAGGAGAAGATACTTCGGGATAATGCACACTGGTAGGTCCCGGGTGGTAGTCATAATCTCATCGTCACTGCTAACCTCTTCCTCGCCCGGGCCCAATCAAACTCCGATCGATATCTCAATCGAAGGCTGGGTGGAAGCAGCAATCTCGTCGCAGTAGAATATTCATTAAGTTCAGTGAAACCCGCTTATTGTGAAGGTTGAGCATGTTAAGGTCTATCAGGTGTAAAGAGGCCGCAGAGATGTTGCAAGAGATTGAGAAGGAGAAAGCCCTCGCCGCCGCTTCTACTGGCGGAGACCAGAAGACTTCCAATGAGGATCAGAATTAGAAAACGGTCGTATTATAACAAAGCGCAAAAATTTGTAGAGTAGTGTATTGATTTTCTTTCAATTAGGTCGGGCAGTAGTGTTCGAAGTGTCAATTGCAAAGGTATGTAAAAGTGTAGAGAGTATCCTTTGATGAGGCCAGAGGTTGATAATGCTCATGCAAGGCTAACAATAGATACCGATAGCGTTCGTTACTTTCTGTATTCGATAGACTCCCATTATATCGGTACAAGTGAGTTACTGATGGGATGAAACGGGAGGCATTAGCCTGGCAGTTGGCAGTACATGCGAGGCCCAATTTTTGCTTTGTGAAGGAGTGGACTCAATAGCGTGGTGCTTTCCTCTAACCGGGTGCGTTCCTTGATGACTCCCACAGTTATGATACATAAACCGATCAGTTGTCACCCAGAGAAGGGTGAGACGATTGATCATTGGTGGAAGACCGAGTCGGTCGGCGGAAGAGATAGAAGACACATGGAGAGAGTGAGATACGCACGATGAGCTCGAGCTCGTCAATTGATTAGAATGGGGGGCAGTGAAGGTCAAAAAATAGATGGTTGATGGGATGAGTCGATTACTCGTCGATGACGGGTGAAATCCCTCTATATACCTTCGCAGAAACCAATCGATTGCCCCGGGCTTGGAGCTTCCGGCGTACAATTTTCATTGACATTCGCTTATTGAATACAGACTCTGTATTACAGAGTCGTGCCATTTTCCATGACTTGACTATCAAGCCCGAATGCACTGTTAAGCCACAGTACGATTAAATACAAGCAGTACTAACCTTGTTGCATCTCGCTATCATTGATGACGATTGTGAACCAGACATCTGCGCTATAGATGGGCAGTGTAACGTTTCCTTACGCTTTGCGTTACGGTGTGCGTAACGTAAGTAGTCTACGGTTACGAAAAGGCCTTACGGCTTACGCTTGATGCTGAACTGCCTTTTTGGAAATTGTGGCGGAAACATTCGCTGTAATGCACTCCACCACAGCACACATTGTTCTTAAACTCGTTTCTGGTGACTCGGATTCAACCGAACCGCGAGAGAATAATATTTGGTTTCGCATTTATCACTCGTCCGCCTTGCAAATTCCGTCCGTCCCAGACTGGCCTGGAACTGCCGAGCCGGTCTCGTCTGGGGATGCGGCTTCACATCAAGTAGATTTAGGCGACCTGAATGATCATTCCTCGTTTCTCCCTGCGCACCTCCGGAAGACCCGTTATGGCGTCGTAATTTTCGGTACGGGGCTTGAAGCGCGTAACCGCAAAAGTGAGCCATAACAGTCCGTAACACAATCCTGCTCATCTGTAATATACGCTTCAAAGCAAGGATTAACTCAACTCGTGGCTGCGCTGCGCGGCCTGCGCATGCGTGCTAGATAATTGTGTCAGTTTTTTCATACCACTCATCCTCCACATCACGTCACATAAGGGCGTCTCCGGGCATATGAGTGATGTCGACTGTACTCGAACAGGATCACTTATGTAGTGATTTTCTTTCGTTCACAAGAGTACTCTTGACAAAACCCTAAACCGTGATGAGGAGTTGTATACCCCACCCTAATGGAGGTGTAGTCAGTACAGTCATGTACTCGACTTCGATGATCCATCCCGTATGGGACTGGGGTGTGGGTATTGCTGAGCGGTTAACTTGTAATCTGTGTAATCATAAGTCAAGTTGAGGGGAGAGAATGGGCATGCTAAAGACACCAGTGCCATAATACGTACACGACACTCGATAGTATCGATTTGGGACCTCGAGTTGGAGTGGTCAGCCTTGCCGTCAAGAGGATTGGATGTATTTCTAAGAGGATTGGATGCATTTCTGATCAGATATTGGAAGCCTCTTTCGAAGCGGCGCAGAACTGTTGAAACCCACGTCCGAGGGCAAACGCTAATTGGCTTTCAGCAGCGGTAACAGTACCAGGAGGAGAAAGTGGAGGCTGCAGAGTGAGGCCCTCCTAGATCTATTATCATCAATCGAGGCTACCAGATACTTGACTCTAGGTCACCCCGGCCAATGGAACCGCACCGTATTCTGGAAATGTTTTGGAAGGACGAGCGTCAGCGACATGTATCAACCAATCCTTGACCTTGAAGTGTTGCACATTCACCTTAGGCTGAGGTCCCTAGCATGCCCCTAATGTGATTCATTGGCATCATCTGCGTATTGATGTGTCTTCTGTATCAGGAACGAGCTCACTCTCCCCGACGCTAATGCCACTGCTGAGGCTCTAGTTAGCAACATACTCGCAAACAACAGGGGTTCGACTGTCTTGAAGGGATTACTCGAGTAGGTACCTGTTCGAGACCCGACTACTACCATCAGTGGAGTGAGTGCTCCTGACCAATTGCCAGGAATCATTACTTAAGATGTGAATATTGTGTGAATATCCCTTAGCTCATGGGCATCGACAGGAACTGTTCAGTTCGCGCGTATGAATGGCCACCTTACCCAGCTACGGGGAGGTATAATGATGTAGTATTCTCAGGCTGGCTGCTGCTGCAGCAAAGTTCCGAGGGGCGAAATTTGCTTTCACAAAATTTGATTATGCATTTAATACATAATCAGGGTGTCGTCTATTCCAGAGTTATATTTTAGTTCGAAACTAGAGGAAGTTGTAACATCGAGCCAGGGACTGGAGCTCCTAGTCAAAGTTGATGAGAAACTTACCACTCGAATAACGGAAGGTACCTTTTCGACCTAGGATCACCTGGATGCTTCCTCCGGAACACTCGAGTGTTTAATGAATGATGAACTCATGGAGAACTATTGGTCGGGCCACTGTTCAAACGTTGAACTTCAAAGCGTTGCGTTCAACAACAAGACGTGAATGTCTAAGACGTCATGACTCACGAATAGCCCAGGTAGTGTCGAGGTATCAGTTGATGAACTCTAGGAAGAACACAACAAGGGAACAAGAGTCAGAGCAACCAATACATCGACCGTGGGGCAATAACAATGAGTGCCCTACTTGCACTCATCTTCTACATGCACTCACACTCAACGCAGCTCAGTAATCGACCTTGGGCTTATTCGCTGTAAAGAGAATGGTGGAGGTTTGATCCATCAAGCAACCCTCCAGATTATAGTAATAATCTTCGGGACAGAACGGGCCAACACCAGTTGCGGGAGAACCAGTGGTATAAGAAGATCGTGGGCAAACTGGACCCACAACAGTAGATAACTCTGGCTTTCGTTGGCGGGGCAACGGTGACTGTCCATGTTGCTTAAACTCAGAACTTAAAAAGGTTACTCCACCATTGAACTACTCCTTGTTCACCGAATAGCTCATGGCCCTTTATGGTTTATTGTCATGTTGGGTCTAGTGCATTTAAGGGTCACTACTCTTATCATCACAAGCTGTGAAGGTTATACTTCTTTAGACTTCTTCCATCACTATTTCCATCAATATCACTTCAAAATAGAGTACTAGTCAGACAAGGCGGTATCGTGCTGCATGGGGATGAAAAGCTTTCGAATACGAAAGAATCGAGAGGACTTGTGACCTTCTTGGATTATTGGGCCACTTGAAAGCCACCTTCAGACCGAGATACACCTTGCTAATATACTCAGTGAGTATTTCCTCGTATCAGGCTGTGGGACACGAGATAGTACTGTGGGGAATGTACACTTCGGAGATCCTCGAACTTACGTTGAATCGCCTATCCGTTGCCAATGTTAAGTCTGGTCAATAATGCTCTTTTATGGGGGACAGTGTGTGATGATAGTAGCATCTACACCACCCATATCTACAGCAGTATACAACCCGAGTAGAAGGAGCATCACATGGAAGGAATCTCTTCTATACTATCCCATCACAGCGCGCCGCCGAAACTTAGTCACCTTTTATGGTCCAAAGCCCACACATATAGGAGATCGATGTGGAACTTCAAAGCACCATCCTGCTGCTCTGACATACCGGAGCTAGGCTAGCTCTGCGCCGCAGAGTCTGCGGAGCTATCTCGATGTAGAGCTGTTCCGCAGAACAATAGGCTAGAAAGTCGATCGTGCTTCTCGATCATCTTGCCAAAAAGATATTTGAAAAGTTGACGTGCTGATACATCACCCCATCAATTCACCAGTTGCCCTGTACTTATGACTAACCACCCTTTTTTCCCACCACTTTCTGACAATTCCGTTACTTGCCCCCGAAACTTCTCAAATGTGGGCGAGCGTCGCTCGCCGAGCGACTCACGCTCACGGGTGATACAGGTTTCGCCAACCCTATAAAACCAGAGTGACCCCTATCAGTTTCAATCCCAAGTGAAGTTTTTAGCAATATGTCGGGTCATCTACAACCGTTGATGCCCAAAAGAAGGCCTCCTGACAAAGGCAGTTTCCCACTTGACCATTTCAATCAATGCAAGCAGATCCACGATAAGTATCGTAATCTGGAATACGCAGGGTTTCCCAGTGTAGGACGCATATTAGGTACCTCAAATGTCTTCGTAAACACAAGAATGATAATCGAAGCTGTCGATTCCTCGCTAAGGAGTATCTCCAGTGTCGGTGAGGCTAACGAAGAATCAATTTTAGTAACCTTCACTCACAGAATGGATCATGGTCTCATGGCGCCAGAGCCGATGGAACGTCTAGGATTCACTCCTGAGGATGATCGAGCACATAAGCCTCGAGACGTTAAGACAGATACTGTGCGTACACGATTGAGTTGGCCTGAGTATTCCTATTCGATCAGGTTAGAGAGGATAAAGGGTGGTTAGCTGGTAGAGAGTTGTTGGAGGCACGAGGGTGGGTTAGGCCCAGGATGTTTGGTGGAGGGGTATGGGGTGGTAACAAACTCGATAACCGGAATAAAGTTAGTGATGATAATGACGATACTGTTGAATGATGGTAGGCATGTTTCTGCTCATTCTAATTTTGTGTTGTTCTCCCTGTAGGAATGAGCACCAGCAGAAGTGTTGTTTAGCAAGGTTGCGGTGTCGGGTCTTGGTGACTGTGTTCCTCATTGTGCCGCTCAGTTTAACTTTTTCCCGATGATCAGACGATTTTTCTGCTCCCCCGCAGCCACCAACACCTATGAGAAATCTGTAGGTCAATTCTTGAGAAATGTAGATCCGATCCTATCAGCATCGATCCAGTCTGAATTGCTATCACCGGAATCTTCATATCGTCACCGGACCCGATCGTTCTCCCGATGGAAATGTGTGGAATCCACACGTTTTCAACGTGATATATAGTTAGCTTCCCATTAGGGTGAATAATGAGTCAATACTGATCTACTGCAAGCCCTGGGGTGAAGATCTATTCAGTCTCAGTCCCTCGCCTTTATGTGTTAACCAGGTGTACAGCTAGAGATGGTGTTTGTCGTATCTCAGCTCGAGTCTCTACTGCGGGCATCGTTAGGAGCAACATCAGCTAAGGTCCAAGATGTATCAGGAGGATGTGGGTCGAGCTACAAGGTCGAGGTCCACTCACCCAAATTCATTGGTAGTAAGCGCATCTGTGTATGTATTGTTGGAGTCATCAACGCGAGAAAAATACGGAGTATTACATATCAACTTGTCAAGTAGGATGAATGAAATCGAATTGTCGCAATGTGAAGGTGATATTTAGTCTGTTGATCTGCGATCCTATGCCTACTGTTGCCTTAGCATTGCTTTAGAATGGTAGTGGACGAGCCTATGTGTGACCTCGTAGAGCTCCTCTGTCTCGTTGGAGATACGTCTCATATTGCAGGCCTCACTCGAATCAAGCAGCATCAAATGGTGAATGACGCTCTGAAGGATGAGATCAAGAAGTGGCACGCGATCACCATTATCACTAAGCCAACTCCTCAGTGATATAACTGTAACATTGTCAGTGTGTTTCTATCTTAATTCATGCAAGCATGGCGTTCTTTTAATAGGATTCACAACTTGTCTTAGTTTTTTTTGACAACCGATGGAATCCTGTGGGAGGTCGTCAGAGGGAGCGGATAAGGTGAATAGAATATAGAATGCGGATCACAAGCATGGTTCGTCGACCTCAGATTTTTTTTGATAGCTCAGCCCCGTCATCGAAGGGGAGTACTGGAGGCGATAGTGGTAGCTTTAATATCGGTAATAGGGTACATTGGATTGCTACTGTAGTACATTCATATGGCTCCGTTGTTGATGAAACTCTGACAGTATTCATTTAGATTATTAATAATATCAATATCGTCATTATAATACGAAATATAATATTTATATAGAAGATAGACTACTATTCCCGATGCCCTATCAATCTATTATCATATTTACACAATACAGTATATATTATGTAATTATAAAGATTCTAAAATATGGTATCATAAGTATATATTTATGATTAAGTTAGATTTACCATTAACTTATATTAATAAGCATATATTATGATATACTCCTTACAGTTGCTCGTTGCCCTGTTCTCGAATTGTTGTTCTATCGTATTCTTGCATTGTTCTCATCGTTCCGAATGTATGCCTGTTCTATTGGTGAGTACACGCAGTTAGTGATGTGAACAAGGCAAACTGTCATTTGGATATAATTATTGATTTTGTTGCATCATATCATCTGCTTGTAGGACCGAAGGGAGTGGCGGCAGAAAGTGCCTCAAACGCATCTATAGAGGCTAGAAGGTGAGCTCATATTGCACCAGGCCTTGATATCTAATACCATCCCTTTTGCAAATTATGTTAGGCAATCCAGTTTTGAGAGTCAGTCGGGTATCCGATATATCCCTCTTGGAATTCGTCATGACACCTTCGAAGTGGAGCGTCACCAAAGGCTCCTCAAGACTAAGTCGAAGACATTAATCTCGTTTCTAGATTGAGGCTTTCTTCGCGTGCAGGTTTTGCCGTTTTGGTCCAAACTGTGAATTCGCCCGCAAAGGGCAATGCTTCTTCGTTCATTCGCCTCAAGAGTTGAAGTACCGTCCCCCCAAGCCAATTGGATATCCGGTAGTAGTTGATGTTGGTGAGGTACAACAGAATGATGTACTATCCGATTTTGGACACGCCAGAGACCTTTTCTAGTAGCGATCGCTTTCCCACATTCTCACTGACATGCAGTGATGGTTTCGTGGTATCGATTTTCCTTGTAGGTGAGATCTCGCGGTTCCTCAAATTATGATGATTACGACGACTTCTACTATGGTGAAAGTACCGAAAATGATTATTACTATGGGAATAGCCAATATGAGGGACACGAAGTGTCTGATTATGATCGTAGTGGAATTTGTGAAGTAAGTTTTATTGGCTTCGGCTCCGTGATGAAGCACCTGTATTGGTAGTCTGAAAGGGTGAAGAAGTCGACTAATTCTACGGAGCCAGCACTCATCGCGATGGAATTAGCTGTTCAAGTGGGTCAGAGCACCTCGACTCTACAATTATGTCGAGTGATAGATTCGAGACTTCGCCACGACTCCTGAACATCTGCAGCTTTTGATGCAAGCAATGACCGTATTAGCCGCTAGTGAGAGGGCGGACAATAACGGAGGTGGTAAGTACACGTCTTGGCATGGCTACTTGTAGTGTGTATCTCATTATCTTGATGCCCATCACTTGATACCATTCAATAACTTGAATGGTCACTCAGGAAAATCTCAATGCTCATGATTGCTCAAACAGGTGGCGTCGTTAATGCAGCTCTCACATTGTCAAAGTCTTTGGGACCAACACAAGATACCTCGGCATCTAATAAGACAAATACTGATCTTGAATCGAACTCTCGTCTGCATACTACCTTCTCGGTGGGTTCATATTTAGTTCGAAATCGGATCACTGGGTGTTGTTGCAGCTGCATGTCGATAATCACTCACCTCTTCCTGATGATGTGAAGACTAACTTTAAGACCGCGCATGAGGAGGCGGGCGGCTCTGCCGAAACCGACCTTCCTGATGGATCTTGTGCTCAACAATGATGCGATGATCTTTATGAATTTAAGATGGACGATCTGTGGACAATATTGAAGTGATATGACACATGCGAGACTGGAAGCTTTTTTCGTTTTTCTTCTCTTTTTTTGGTGTGCACCATTGATTGTGTTCGTTGTTTGCCCTCTCATCGCTCTAATCGTTGTCCTTATCATTGATGTGATACAATCCTCTGGGTTGTCATGGATGTTCGATGAGTATAGCTTACCTCGTGCGGTCAGTTATTATCAGCGCATTTTCAGTAACACAGAGAATGGACGTCTCAGTGGCGTCGGGCGGTGGTTTCACGTTAATTGTTGAGTTCTAAAGTCCGTGCGCCTACGTTGGGGTGAGAGAGCCCTCGGATGACGTTTTCCAGTGCTGGATGCCCGTTGGTAAAAGAAACCTGACGTAGATTTCTTACTGACGTGCTTTGCTCATCGGAGCCAAAGTGCATTGAGTGATGGCATAGAAACTCTGACCAACTCGTTAATCACATTCAAACACGGCGCGAATGGACATATAGAGGATGAAGAATAAATACCTGGGACGGGATGATGAAAGATGGGAAAAGTGATCTGAGCACAGTCAATTGCCCGACGAATGACATTTCGATGCTACTCAATGATGACAATCATAAATGTATTGCCGAGAGCCCGCTCTGGTCATGATATTTCGAAGTAGTTCTTTTTTAGTTAGTATATTCGCTTCGTTGCTTGCGTCATGTATTTGTATGCCCTGAAAGCAGGGTAGGGCGATTCGCGACGCTGAGGCATGTTGTGGTCCAAACCGATGGTGCACTTTCAAACTATGGATAGGATCAATTATGAAGGCGGATATATTTTTCCGCCTGAATTTCGTACCGCTCCTTCCAGAGATCCCACGAAGTAGGGGGTGATCTGTGGCATTATGTGATGTCGACTGTACTCGAACAGGATCACTTATGTAGTGAATTCCTTTCGTTCACAAGAGTACTCTTGACAAAACCCTAAACCGTGATGAGGAGTTGTATACCCCACCCTAATGGAGGTGTAGTCAGTACAGTCATGTACTCGACTTCGATGATCCATCCCGTATGGGAGTGGGGTGTGGGTATTGCTGAGCGGTTATTATACTGATGCATAGTGATGTCCGATGTTCAGAGCTTACTCTTTGATCGATTCACTATTGACAGTTAACATAGTAATGCTGTTGGAGAGCTCGTACTTCGTCTATTATAACATTTTCTAGACTGGGCTTTGGTTATCACATATCTCGCTAGGAGTCTAATAGATTCGTTCAAGTCCTGCTCAGCGATTTCGAGAACGAAGGATGCTGTTGCTGACGAGTCGTCAGTGACGACGATTAATGGTGGCCTCTACTACTGCAAGATCAGCATCTCCATGCCTGGAGAATGCTGTAGACACTATGACCACCACACGTAGAAGGGGCTCCCTCGGGAATTCATGGGTTTGGATTTGAACTACACGAGGGTTATCGATTGGCAGTAGAAGTAGTCCCCTGCTGTCAGATCGTCCCCGATGTTGAAGTAGCTATGGGTATGAATGGGAGGGACATGAGATAGTAATGGAGGAGGAAGGCACTCTGCGATCTTCACAGAATGATGCGGAGCCTCGTGTGGTCCATCGTCCAGGATGAGCCCCTAGCGGTGGTTTGGAAGACCTTCACGGTCACCATATTGACAGCAGGCTCAGTGGCGGTCAATTCCCTGACTATCGATCTAACGTAAATAAATAGACCAGTGGTCCTGTCACCACGTCGTGTGATGCTTATGGGATTGCTGGATGACCTAGTGATGGGGCTAATGATGTCGTGATGGTGTGGTATTCTACTGTGGGATGCCACTCAGGGGTATCTTCAATCGATCGACTCTAGTGGGTCGTGGACGGCACCCCAACTCGGGGTACCCCAAAGTCTGTCAGACCACACCTCGTAGGTCAGTACTGTTTCCGCCGAGATCCTTCAGCACACTCTTTGCAACGTAAGAGGACATAGTAGATGCGCTGTTCATTGCGCGCGACAATTTGATCTATCCTGAATTAGCGGTAACACAAAGCTACTTGAGTTTGTCTACCTAATGGTGGCTGGGGTGTCGGTAGGGGTGAATAAATGGGTCGATTTCCTCTGGGTAAGAGCCTCTGATGTTTCAGATCCATCATGGGGACTACCACAGGTCAACTGATTTGAGTTTTACAGTTAACGTCAATTGATCGCCTTCATGTGTTTCCTTGACAGTTCTACATGTAACCTTTCCCCCTTCCCCATACGTCTATTAAGGATCGGACAAGGCCTATACCCATCGATGTTGTATCGACTCTTAATTCTAGTGGAGGCTCCCAGGAGATCGAATACAGTATATCTCGTGTTTGAAGATGGCTATAGAGATGTTGTTTTAATCCGGTAGAGCTCCAGTTATACTTATTATTATCAGCATTCATTTATATACGGTAGTGATGCTAACTCAGGACCAATAATAATAATCTTTGGCCGGGTTAGTAGATATTAGTCCAAATCGATTAAGAGGGCGCGCGGTATTACGTTTGTGCAGTTTTCGTGCAATTTTTTGGTTAATGCTGCAAGTTGCACTCAAGTACGCACCTTGTTGGCATCGCTAGAGCTACAGTTGCTCAACCATTCATCCGAAGACTCCATAAAACAAAAGTATGAGCAGTACCACACCGGGGCAACATCCAACTCATCATCATCAACAACAGCAGTTTGGTTCGGAGAGGGAGGAGGGTTCGCATCATGATGACGAGGGAATCAACGCGATGGGAAGTCGGAGTGATGTTAGAGGACATCGATTTGGCTCTGGTAATTTAGGGATAGGGTAATGCTGTGAATTCGTTACTTTGTAACATTTTATAGAGTGAGATTCGTACCATAATTAGTTGGGTAAATTCCGCGTCACGCTAAGTAGAGCAGCATTACTCGTGCGGACTTAATACTGAAATCCCCCCTTGTGGGGGTCCGGATCGACTCGTGATCTATCCTCGTGGTGGTGTGTACTCACACTCATTCTCGTTGATCTCGCGCCCATTGCGAAGATCGATGTTAACTTGGTAGGGGATCGAGGATCGGATGCCCAACCGTCGACTGGAGGCGGCCCTCGACGTCGGGCGGAGCTGCCCGAGACCATCAGGACTTTCCTTGATCGGCCTGATGAGGTTGCTAGAGACGACGTTAGGTGATAGCACTGGGTGTGGCGGGGTTAGGGTATGATTACTTTCAGAACGATCATCAATAATTTTGAGAAGACCCAACTGGTAGAGCTCCTTGCCCATGCTTCCACTATAAGCAAGGAAGTGCGGGATGCCTTGAGAGCAGTGGTAGGGAGTAATGCGACCTTCAGGAGGCTACTGGTTAGGAATATAAGGTTATATTTGGGGAAGGAGGCGAAACGGTTTAAGACGGTTTTCCATGTGTCAGTTTTCAAAGCTCGAGTGATACTGTTAAGAATGCCCTGGGTAAATTTGGTGTGATTGAAGAGGTAGTGCAAATGGTGTCGCTATCACAGCGTAGGACTTGGTGCTATGATAGGGTACGGTCGTGTACGATCGTCACACTGGGAGGAGTAAAGGGTTTGCATTTGTTACATTTGAACGCGTTGAAAGTGCATGCGAGGCAGTTAGCTGCTCTAACCAAGGAAAGGTAAGTAGGATTACCTCATTACTGCATAGTGTATAAGTGTACGTATTAGATTTATCTGGATGGTCGACAATTGATTCTCAAGTTTGCTGCTGATAAGATAGACCACGATCAACAAATGGGGGTCGTTCAAGGTAATGTATCATTTTGGTGTATTAAACTTATGCCTGTGTGTTCTTAGCCACTCCCAGTGGTGCTGAGAGGGATAAGTCTGTCGAGGTGATTAGTGTCATGATGGTAGCCACTGGTTTGACTGCTCTTTGCAGATGTCGACGTCCTCTGTGGGAGGTGGTGGTGGTGGTCAGACGACAGGTGGAGTAGCGTCATCCTCTGACTCTGCGAATAGGGGAGGAACTTATTCCAATCAAAGCATGCGTAAATTATTCGTATACAATCTTGCACCGTATACTACGTCTGAGACTTTAAGAGTAAGTTAGGCTCGATTCGAGGTAATAAAGGTTGTTGGTAATGGTATTGCTTTTTAGGAAGTATTTGGAAAGTATGGTCCAATGGATGAGTGCATTGTAGTTTATGACTCTGCTGGAAAGAGCAAACGATATGCGTTTGTAACGTATAGTAATGTAGAAGATGCTTGGGCTTGTTTGGAGGTAAGATACTAATGGAGATCTCAGAAGTAGCAGGAGGAGGAATAAAGGAGTTTGTAACCTCAGGAACCGCATAAAACGGTCGATGGTCGAATGACATTCACTCATCTAGCTTCTGAGGGGAGTAGTAGTGGTGGAGGTGGTGGTGGTGGTACAAGTGGGAGTAAGTTATTAGATGTACCAGCTCGGAATCGAACCGGAGGTCCTTTTCTGTGTAGGTGGAGAGTATGGGAATCGGCGATCTCGCAGCAACTTCGCTGGGACCAATCGGGGGCCGCCCCTACGGGGTCACTCTCCGATTGGCAGGAGCGCTGGGATCCCTCGGAGCGGTTCTTTAGGAGCAGGAGCAGGAGGAGCAGGCGAAAGAACTCCAGGCGGCGGAAAGGGATTGAAGAAGGGGTGGGTTGCTGGTCTAGTCGTGAAGTTCTCCGTTGTGTTCATAGTGTCCCAAGTTCAATTCTCAGTCGAGATGTTTCTTGTATGTTCAGATACGCATCAGGCCCGTCACCGCAGGCCGCGGTCCAGATGGGCTCTATGCGGGGAACTCAACAACAAGAAGAACAACAAGGGTTGCCTATGACTGTGAGTAGTGGAATGGATCGATCCCATGGGCTCGAAACGTGTCCTCTCTATTGCTTATCCGCTATGTTTGTACCCTTTAGGAATTGCCCACAACAAGTGATCGATCGCCGTTGGGCCGTCAAGTACGCCAACAGATGGAGAGTGGGATCCCTAAACACTCACAGCAAGTAAGCAAGCCTCTTGGGAGTAGCACTATGACTGTTGTTATTATCAGACTCCTTTTATCGGAGGTCCACTGCAACAAGCAGCAGCGTGGTCCCCCGGGCCAGTTGGTAGTGGTAGCACTCGGAATAGTGCACCACCACCTCCTCCACCTTATCCTTCTGATTACTACTATTCTGGCGGCGCTCCTGGGCCCTGGGGTCCGATATTCTGATATTATCAAGAAGGATAATAATGACGTTGTTGTTATCGTTCTTGTTGATTATTATCATCATCATAATCATTATCACAATCTTGTCGTTGTTGGTTTTTTCTGTTGTTCATTATTTGCTGCTACTACTACTACTACGACATTTGCTGCCACTACTACTTCTACAAGTTCTGCGACGGGTATATATCAGAGTACTTTGTATAACATGGGCCTTCTTTCTCAGTTAGAAGCTCATGTCGTTTATCATCATGATCATTATCATCATCACCACCACCCAGTATAGTAAGAGTGTTGATGATGATTCAAGGTTTGTGGCCTGACTGTTGTGGCGGTCTCTTCACTGATTCCACCGAGACAACCATCTTACTCTCCTCCTCCTCCTCCTACACGTACACTAGCATATTATACCCGACAATGTTGTTGTTGTTGTTGTTCCGTATCTTCATCATCATCATCATCATCTTCATCATCATCATATTCCATCCTTTGCAAGATTACCTAGCAGCATTAGAAGAAGAAGAACACCAATCTTTAGTGTTTAGTTATCTAGTCAGGATGGTGGTGTCTGATAAAACAAAGAAACCGAACATAATAACGGACGGAAACCAGTTGAAGTGATGGTGAACATGTGATTTCAGGACACCCTACGTGGGTATCCTCCTCCATTAAGCATTGGGGCCTTGGCAACCCATCCTCTTCATATCCGAGTGGGGGCTTTGGTACGATTACACCCACAACAGACTCCTCACCAACACTTCACCATGGCATCGCCAAATAATGAATGAGTTGAAGTGTGGTAGGAGACAGGAAGGTAGGAAGGCACATATGATGATGATCTCAGGCAGTGTAGTAGCGTTATCTGGTCTCAGGTATGAGGAGCCCCCTGCACTCGTTGTCATCATATGCGGTATCAAGAGGGAACATCTGCTATGGTAAGCTTACTCATCATACCTCATATGAGTATCCATCCCAGAGCCTCTTTCAGTTTTCGGTTGTATCATCGTCACCAGGGCTCCAGTCTTCGGGGACCTTCCTTTTTGTTGCCCGACAAGAACAATACACCCCTCCACATATTCTTAGTATATCCGCTTTTTCGACTCATGCAAAGTCACCTCAACGAGTACCATGCTGCAGCTCAGGGAGGTATGGTTCACATGATATGACCTCCAAATTTCAGGGCCTAACTTTTCTCCACAAATTCTCAGCATGCACGTTTTAAAATCGGACCTAATCTCATTCTATATACCAACAGAGAAATGACCTTTCACAACGGCAGCCTCCATACTTCAGCCCATATTTGAATGACCTATCAATTTCGTTTCTGTACGACAGTATTCACTCCATCATGAACCATCCTTGTATGAAACATACAAGGATGTGAACATCTGGTATGCCGCTGTAGGAACCGACTGTGAAGGGGCTCATACACTCCCTGTAGCTGTTATATAATCATCACCATAAGCTACTAGTACCCGTTTCAATGGTTACATAATGGTTCTGTCGTCATTGTCGTCGACTTATCCCTTGTCGATGCTATGTAGGAGGCATCGGGGGGACTCATGTCGACAACACAGATGTCGGTCGAACTATCCTACAATTGTGTATGTTGTGTTATTCTATTGACTCAATGCATGGCATGAACAGTGATAGTGGGGTTGGATTGACCGAGCCCATCGAAGGTTACCTTAATGTTCACATGCACGGAATATGCACGTAGTCTAGTACGAGTAGTCGCTGCTCATAGTAGGACATTCACGGCAGCGGTAGTGGAACCCAATGTTATCAAATTGGGGGTGACCAAGCAATGGTGGAGAGAGGCGAATAAACCGGTAGGAGGCAATAACACGCAGTGAACGAGTATTGTAACCGTACCTATAATAGCTCTATTGTGGAACTTATGGCATTGTGTGGATGCATACATCGATAAGAATCCTTACTAACTCCATCGTGGGACAGTGGATGTTGTCCGATTTCCCACTACTTCCTGGCTAAATGCAATAGCGTGAAATTCGGTCTCGGATGCAGGCATGATACGAGTGATCCGAGTTTGGTTATCAGTGTGATATTGATGGTAGGAGCAACAACAATTAGACAATGCTTACAGTGCGCATACCAGACGTAGCAGCTCGATAGTACTTCGTTGGCTACCCCTTCCGATTGTATGTGGTCTTAGTAGTGCTGAACGCTTCTCAGGTGATAGATGATCTCGAGGATGACACCAAGGAGAGGAATATCATTACAAAGCCACTGCGAGCTGGGACTATGCTGTACGGCAAGAAATGCACACGACTTGATCATCATGGCAATGGTGTCGTGAGTGATCCTCGATCATTAACTCCTTGGCACCCTTCTTGTTGTTCTTCTTCTACAGGTGCCGGTCTATTCTCGTGTTTGTAAGCATCTATATACTCCTACCCATCCTCGAGTCCTACCAGGGGATACAGTCGATCTTAGTATCGAGCGGAAGGTCGACTTCTGGGATCGTAGGACGTCTCCAAGATACGCCCTCACTATGTATGATACCAATTTCCCCCCGCTTTCTATCGACGCACTTGCTGCTCAGACAATCGGGAGTTAAGACTAGCGACCTGCGAGTTACGGATATTCCATGTGAACATTTCGTGGAGGGTTGCAGTGGATGCAAGATACTTCCTCTGCAATATAATGAACAAGTATCGTCTAGCTATGCATCGGTGATCTATGCTCATGATGATGATTATGATGACAGGTGAAAAGGAAAATCCGTTTCTTCAGCAAACTGTGCCCAAGCCAACCTCTCGAGTTCCACAAGAGCACACCCGAGTTGGGATTTAGTGAGTTCTGTGGGGATCTGGCTGGGATTGCTATCAAAGAGAGCAACGGCTTCCTCGTTGTGATGCCACATTGTCGTCTCTTTAGGTACCCTCAGCGTAGACATCATATTCAACGAAGCCAAGACGACGTCTGGCTCGACCGTGCCAATGGTGCAAGTAACTGATTGTCATTGTGATACCATAACTTGAGCCTTTTATTGGCAGTTCGGGACATTGAGGTTCGACACAGGACAGAACATGGCACTAGCTGAGTGTGCCTTATTAACACCATTGACGTCAAGGGTTCGTCATGTTGCTATGCTTGTTATCAAGGAAGCTGTAGAGGGCACTCGTGGCCTCAGACGGGACTCTAGGCTCACCGTCTATAGTGCGAGGAACGGCTCTGGTAGGCTATGCCGATGTCTTCCTGTCGTCTTCATACTCACATGCAAGGTATATTACGTCGATTATGGGTTCGTACGAATGACAGCGATACACAGGCCTTAGTAGGACTGGAGATATCACCAGGATGTTCGAAAGAATGTGAGCTTAACGGGAATAACGGAGAAAGATACAAGCCGTGCGGAGTGTTGGATAGAATACTTCTGATGTGCGATATTGCTCCTGGATTCCTTTTTGTCCATTCGTGTGATCTTTCTCCAGCATCGTGTCCTAGTATCAGATTCAGTCTATTGGATAAGTTCTCGTGCTTTCTTGTGTTTGGCCGTGTGCTCAGCGATGTCTTCAGGTCTGACTCAACTCAAGGCATTGGGTAGACGAATCAAGGACGCCTGTGGTAAGGCAGTGACCGGAGTGGTGAGGATCGAGAGCTATCAATATGCTAGTGAGGCCGCTGACCAGCACTATATCGATAGTCGTACGTCATTAGGGGTTGAAGAGGAGGAAGAGGAGGTCTCGTCTCGTGTATACGTCGGGGATGTCCCACTCGTGGGTGATGGATCATTACCAATGTCAATAGAAGGTTTCGATAAGTAATCCTCGACTCCCTTGAGCTATGTTACGGAGATGATGTCTCAGTCCGTATATGCTGCAGACGAGCGGCTACTACCCGTCTCACAGCAGCCTCGCTGGTATACTTCTCAATACTATTGTAAACATGTGTGAGACTGACGATCGCATTGTGGATTTATATGCATCACGTACTCACGGCCTCTTCACCGGGTGAGCTCAGTTGAGCTCAACATCCAGGCCTGTATGCATCTTGGTAGGCTCCTAGTTGCTGTCGGCAATCCTACTATTACATGCGTGTTGGATTCTAGAATGGTCGAAGGCAATCACACAATAGCGTCTTCTTTCAATGACGAGGATGCCCATTTCCTGGAAGTGTCAAATCTAAGCACCCCTGAGGGTTTGATCGACCTCGACATAGAAGGACCGGTAGGCACTCTCCTGTTAACGCCACCTCCAGAGGAGGGAGTGTCATCGTGTGTGCGGGAATGGATCGATGAGGTTGCGCCCCAGAGGATAGTGTATCATAATACGTCCTTCCAAAGTGCTACCGATGATATCAGGAACTTGGCCAAGAGCAAGCGTGATGGTGTTTCGTACAGAGTTATCGAATTGAAGGGCTTCGATACAAACCCTCATACAATGGAGTGCTCGATAGTGTTGCTTATGCAGAGGGAGGTCGATGAGGCGGAGGCCAAGGCCGCGGAGGAGAGGCGAAAGAGGAGCTCTGATAGCAGTAGGGATTACCTCGGCATCGATGAGGATGAGGAGGAGATACACTGGAACAGTGATGACGATCTTGATGTGGATAAGCTGGTCGCTCAGTATAGTGGCGGTGTACAGGGAGGTAAGGATGGTATATACGATCACACTGAGGAAGAGGAGGAGCAGGAGGAAGCACATAAGGAAGAGGAATGGAAGCTGCCAGTACAAGATATTGACCAACCTCCCGCGATTACAGACGAGCAGGCTTCTCCAACGATACCTGTGAACCCTCCTCTGCCTGGATTCGAGGAGGACAACGAGGGGACTAGTGTACAGAAGCGAAGGAAGCGAGCTGAGGCCGTGGAGGGTGATCCGAGTGTGCACAGGAGGAATAAGAATAAACGATGGAAACACTAACACATGCAGTTTAATGGTTTCTTGTGTGCCAAAATTTTGTTTTGTAAGAGTATTGCCTTCTATTGCGGTCAGTGCCATCGGCTGTATTCTATGGTAATTCTGGCTCAACAGTGAGTGTCTTCGAGGAGGCTGTCACCGATGGTGAATCACCCTCATTCTCCATCGGAGGGTCTGTGATGATCGGCGATCATTGAGGGCTCGTATGCTGCATTCGTATCTCCCATCATGAGCATTGAAATGTCGTGCCGGTCATGGTGCATGCTTTCCAGTCGTGGATTATGATTGTAGTGTCCTTTATACGGATGCTGTGGTTGCGGCTATCAGAATTTGAACACCGAACTGCCCGCACTAGGAAAGATATTTAGGTAAGCAATAGACTTCCTTTCCATCCGGTGGGCCCTCCTCAAATGTTCAGAATAGCGACGAGTCTGTGACTGCAGAAGACCTACGACAACGCGTGCATAGTGCTAGGGCGGACTGGCAGGCTGCAATGGATCCCTTCAAGGATGTCAACGAGTAAGCTGCCCTCTACTTGAATACCTGTTACCTTCGCTGTCCACAGCGCTATGGAACGTCTACTTCCTTATCAGCGCGAAGCGATCATCCACACGTTGATGCGCGGGTGTTGGCGATTGGAAAGCAGACTAAACGGTGCCGGGGAGCCACATAACGGGACGCAGCAAAACGGAAATTGGATGTTGTGAAAGTGAGAGGACGGTCGACTGGTGCGGATTCATGTGTGTCTATTGCAGATCGCTTGAGTTGGAAGAATTCAGCCACAAAAGCGGACGACCCAGACAGAAAAGTAGGTCGATCCGTCATTCGAATGACGGTTTCGAGGATACTCTCTGGCTGCTCTGCATGCTCTGGGAGGAGCAGTCAATTTACAGCTATTTATCATCTTTCAGCTGACCGAATTGAGAGAGGTACCACTAAACTTTAAAGTACTGAGGTTCAAATGCGGGGAACAGCGCAGGAAGCAGCAGCGGCTGTTGTGAAAGCCGAAGGTAACGTGCAAGCAGTAACTGTTAACTGAATCAATGAACACTCTTGTTAGGCTCAGAAGATCGAATGAGTGAGACGAAGCTTTCCAGTTGGAGGTTTTGCGTTTTAGTGCCATTGGCGCAACGCCAAGTGATTAGCAAAATGGAGTGGATGCGGAACATTGGCCAGTAATACCGGCCCAGTTTTGCTGGCAGTGTTACCAGTACTGGTATGGCATTCACATGCTCAGAGTTTCACAAGGGGAGTGGATGAATGCTCTACCTAGTAACTCCTGACTCTCACTACAGAGCCCTTTCGATCGGTGTCTATTCCAAGCGATTTGATTCGTCTCGGAGACACCATGTCTTTGAGACAAATCGATTGGCTTGGCATATTTGACGTGAGCCCCCATTATAATCATAGAAAAAGCATTCGCAGTGGCTCTCTTACAAGAGAGTCTCTTGTATCCGATTGGGGCACGGCCGTTGAAACTTTCCGTTGAAACTTTCCTTGATAACGAGCCGTTTATGAGTTGGTCATACTATTCTTCTGCTTTGAGACTCCGGCCAACAACTTCAGACACCTTCATCAGTCCACGCGACCTTCTTCCCCACCGACCTCTCTCTTCAACTCACCTCTCGATGCATCTGTTGCTCCAGTTTGTGCGAGCAATAGCCGTGACAAGGGGGAATGTTTCAGACACGGTGCCGTGCGACAGTCGAGAGAAACGTCACTTGCTTTAGCGCCGGGAAATCCCGGATGGCTGTCAGTAAACGAGGGAAAGGCAACAATACGTGACTACCGATAGCTCGGAGGGGTTATACAGACCCACAAACACAACACGAACAATCTCGTTTACCAGTGGCGGCATAAAACCAGTAGTAACTAATAGTTACGCTACCCCTCGGAGATGGCTTATGGGACTGGCAGTCCCGAACTGCACAGCGCGAAGCGTCGTCATCGAGACTGTAACCTGAAATTGATGTCCTTATCCGCGAAACTGATTTCCCTATTCAACCCTGGCCGCTGAATTGAAGTCCCTATTCGCGAATGTAATATCCCTGTCTGCTAAATGGGTAGCTTTACCCGCCGAATAGATATCTAGAAGGTATAGATGCTCACAGATGTTTTCTGTAGCTGCCTCACATTGCGGGTGATTCGGCTGTATATCGTTTCGTAGTTTTCGTTTGCTCCGGACATCTTTGTGAAAAAGGAAATTAGAGAAAAAAAGTTGGCGACAGCAACAGCAACTGGAGCAGAATTGAGCCGCTCTGAAGGCTTGCTAAGGGACGAAAGGCCCAAAAGACGAAATCGATAGACATAAGCCTAAAACAGAACAACGTGATTGCTGTCTCATTTACTAATAGTAATTAAGGAAACTTCAATTGGCTTCGCGAAGAAATTTGGCTGTATCGCATGCAGCAGTGTCATATCTACATGGTGCACTAGCAACCAAGGATGTATGCAAATTAACCGCTCAGCAATACCCACACCCCAGTCCCATACGGGATGGATCATCGAAGTCGAGTACATGACTGTACTGACTACACCTCCATTAGGGTGGGGTATACAACTCCTCATCACGGTTTAGGGTTTTGTCAAGAGTACTCTTGTGAACGAAAGGTAATCACTACATAAGTGATCCTGTTCGAGTACAGTCGACACTAGACTTTGTCATGGATTATCCTCTTCCTGATGAGATCTGTAGAAGGAGCGGTAGGGCGGTTCATCACAGAAATATGTCCCTCTTAACAACGCATCTAGTGGAAGTGGATTCTTCACTCCTCCAGTCGCAGCTTCGGACAACGGACTACGACTACGCCTAGTCTCATAGAGGCCTCTCTTGGATAGAGCCCAGATGGAGGCTCACCAAGCCTGGCTCAGTACACTCCGACTATGTTAAACCGTTTTGGGTCCAAGTTACTCAGTGCCTTCATAGCCTCTACAGTAAGCTACGGTGCGTTCTATCGAGAGGGGATTTCATTAGTTTTTTTTTCGGAAAATACAATTATCATAAAGCATGATACACCGAGTCATGCGAGTACAACAAATCATCATGACATGTCTTATACTGCGAACTCGGTCGACTTAATTACGGCCACTCTTCCTCCTTGGCCGCCGCTTCATCCCTTTGATTCAGTCTTCAGTCGTCCAAGAATCCGAAGAGCTTCGGTCCAGATCCAACTTCGAGGCTCGCCATCTTCAAGTTGCTGCGAGTGCTTCAGGTCCAGTCTTCTCCAACTCCCTCCGTCCTTCAGGTTCTTCTCTCGAGGCTTGACCAACAAGAACTGGATCCAGCATATGGTAGAGTGCCAGGGTAGGTACCGGTAGACGTGTCACTGGTCAAGATTGGCCCAGGTGCTGAGGGACTCAAAAGCATGAGATCCCCACCTTCTATGCGCAGGTACAACATCCCGGAGGGTAGGCGCAAGAAGGAGCTGACCCATTGGAGAGGTCAGAGCAGCATGCATCGAGGCATCAGTCCCTTGGTCCTCTCTAACCCTAAAGGTTAGCAGAGGATGGAGCTAGGCTCTCTTTTCATTTCTTTTCTGGTGCTCGGGACTTGAGTTCATATAGTAAGAACTCGCACCGTGCTCGAGGCACAGACCACAAACCTCTGGCGTAGGCAAGATCCAGAGGCGGGTCTTAGCGACATTAGAGATCGCAAGGACCAAGTGACAGTACCGGACACCACACCACTAGACCAAGGGGCACGAAACCCATCACCCGGCTTGATTGCTAGACATCCCGGAGGGTAAAGCCTGCAGTGACCCAGGGGTAGCTTGCCGCGCCCTGGCATGGTCCGGCCCATAGCCTTTACCAGGAACTTGTGGACAGCGGCCTCAAGAGCAAGACACATCCGGACTTCAGGAGGATTTCATTAGTTGACTGCCCTGATAGTCTGAGAGCTTTCTTGAACCCTAATCATACGGGAAGACCATGCTATCCCACGCGATACTCGTCAGTTAACTCAATACATTTAAGATTGAAAAGCACTGAATTATTCATTATAAGTCTGAGATCATCAGGAGTAAGGATAAATGGGCGAGATAACTTAGACCAACATGACAGGTAATCATATCTATGCTGTGCCAAAAGGAAGCTAGTAGCAAGGAACAGAGATCTGCTCATTCCGCTGCTACAGTCGTCCCCTCCACAGAGGTAGCTCCACAATCCTCAGATCGAACGACGCTCATTCGAGTAGTGCCTGAGGATCAACGCTCAAGTAGAAGGATCGAGGTCGTTAATGCTCCATATACAAATAGCCCGAGAACACGGGGACCTCAGGTGACCCACTCGAAGTGCCACATGCCTTCCACAGCAGTAAGAGTAGTCCTCCGGCAACACTGCAGCAACCCCCCAAGACGAAACTCGCGCTATCGGAACCCGCAGCTGTGTTGAGGGGGCCGCCAACGAGGGAGAGCAACAGCTGCGGGATACACACCGCGACGTTGAGAACCTATCAAGGACTCACAGTATAGGGAGAGCCTGGGCTACATACTGGAATCATTATAACAAGTGGCTCTGTATACAACACGATATACTCCTTGATGGCTACGATACCGACTGTTGCGGAAGGTGTTGACTTACTCCCATCATAGCTCCACCTCCCTCATCCTCCTCAGCAAGGTGCTCATTCTCATCCTCAGATGAGGCCACATGTGATATCGATGCTACTAGAGCATATGGGACGGAACATGTCACTGCATACCTATCGGACAATGGGGTGGTAAAGCGAAGATCAGCTTACATTGGACCAACAGCAGCAAGCCACATCTGAGTCTCTAAGACACCAACACTAACGTGTTTCAATAGAGGAGCTATGCTCAGTACGACACCCAAGAGCAGGCAAGATACCCCCCATAGGGGATAAGGCGATCGACCGTCCCTTCGAAGGACGATGGTGAGGATCTACGCTGGGAGGCATCGAACCAAGGCTCATCAGGACCAGCAATGTCTCACCAGACCGGCAATACCGGAGAGTATTGCAGCACCGAGCATACCCCCAGCAGCAACGTGCATTGCTTCTTCATATCTGATACGGTACGGGAGGTCCAGGGTTCGAGACCTGGTCGTGACGTTTCTACTCGGGACCACTGTCTCCACCATTGAGGAGCTCCACTGCTGCAAAATGGGACTGGTATATTTGAGAGGCGAACCAGCCCATCCACGACAGAAGAGTCGCAACCTAATAGACGACGAGGGTCGACCGACTACGAATACGGTGATGATGTGCGATGTGGGGGGGCTTTACATAGATGAGGGTGTAGTCAGAAGGCAAGGCTCGGAAGTCCACACAGCATAGCTTTAGAGGGTTGGAGAGTATAGTACGGATGGACATACTATATCGAGGTATGTGCTGAACTTCACGGCCTGCCACACCTGAATGGAATGATTGGTAGGCAATAGGACTGCCTCCCTCTTAACACTCTGTCACTCTATGCTTATTGAACATGAGAACACAGGATAGAAGACCCGAAAGCAGACGTTATCCCAGCCCACAGATGAGTCGGAGTACATCTTACATGCAATGAGCACTGTGACTGCAACTACCAATATATTAACACTGAAGGCCGATCGAAGATCATAGCATCCTGGTACGTATTCAGGAGGGCCTGTCGGAGGTACATGCTGTGAGATGAACGTGATGATACGGAATACATTGGTCTTGCTGATGAGTGAGGGCACACTGCTTCGGACAGGCTCCTGATAGATTGACCCCCATAAGGGTTAGTAATGGGGACGCCACGTCCCAGGTAGACCCATTAGTCCCCCAGTCACGGACTGCAGCCCACGACATACGGCAACACAAGTAACTGAATCTCGATGCCTTCATGACTAGTCGATTGGAGCTCACCCTGAGATCATCCCCAGTGCCCACCAACACTGTTGACAGCTGTATGCCAAGGATAGCTGAGTGTCTGGTACGGTGTCCGATATGAGGGCTCGAAACACTACCGCTAGGACCTACCATCAGTTATACCGAGGTGTATCCATACTGAGCATTGGGAGGGGACTAAGGGCCAATTGGGACTCGATTAGAAAGGTCCTTCAGCCGAGTGCCTAGTGTTATTGATTCGCCTCGTTAGGTCAATGACAGCATGGCTATCGCATCTTAGTCAGCGAAGACTATGCTGTGATGATACTTACGTTGTTAGATGCGTCGAATAGCCAGAATGCCAATACGAATAGGAATATCGCCCAACGATGGTCATCGGCACCATGATCCCCCAAAAGGACACCGAGGTCTAATGACCAAGCTATCAGAGATAGAGATATCATCAATAGTACGGTGCCACCAAGAGCATACCTAAAATGATGGATTCGATCGATGATAGACGGAGCATGCTGTTGAGATGATTACGGACGACGTCGTCCCCATTTATGCTGGCATTGGTCACTGAGCCTCCCTACTAAGGGTTGGATAATCATACCAGTAACCGGACCACATAACCACAAGTAAGAGGACATAGTCTCCGAGATGCCTAAGGTGATCCTACTAGAGGGGTCTGATGTTACTGCTATAGAGAGAGCTCGTCATTACCAAGCTTCATCCCAAAGGGTGTTAATAATGCAAACTGTAGAGCAAAACCAAATGATACACCGAAGGGTCCAACTGTAAGTAGTATGATCCACCTACACAGAGTACTCTGTCATCAGCTACTACGAGGTAGGCTCCTTACCATAGAGGTCGGCGATTGTTATCAAGTGTTGTATCGTCCTCGGTCATCTCTCTATATCGTGCCGTGAGACATAAGCTCATATAATCTCAAGTGTCCAACAATAAGGAGAACACACTCTAACACAACAATTGGTGATAGCCTTAAGCAACCTTCCTCGAATGGGTCTCTGGTCAATACCAAGAACACCTTCGCCAAGTAGTCGACCCCCCAATCGCCGTAGTAGCCATTCGACACACCGCTGGGCTTCGCACATCTCACGAAGCCTTGTACTACATGGTGATGATGACCGGTAAGTATCCATCACGACTCTGCTCACCCCAACCGTCGAAGTCGGTGTTATCAAAAGAAATAGTAGGGAGTCCAGGGACTTACAATATTCCAAGGGAAGACTGTCCATCATGGCAGCCTGACCGAAGGTCACCGAATTAATAAACTTTCCCGTACCACTACTTTGGTACGTATGCACTTGTATACCCGCATCCCGAGGATACGTAGTAATCTGGATACTATCCAGATTAGTATGTACATAATCGGTCATTCGTTCCCATCCCACCCATATAGAGCATGGGCATGGCATGACCCTTGGAGGTACCATATCGACGTACACATTACATTTAGATGTATGTATGGGCTTCAAATATTTACTGACATTTGATTCTTGGAGCCCTTGTTGATGCCAGGGCCATGTTCCTATATAATGTATGTGGAGGTGCACAATCAGTTGATGCCAACTCAACGAGTCGAGTCGACAACCTTGTATGTGTACAGCGTGATATGGTGTGCTCTCCTGCTAGTGTCTAATGTGAATTTCACATTGTCAATCTAGGATGTAATGGAATGGGGAAGCGACAAACTCAAATTTCCAGTGCCACATTGTTACCCGTATTCCACGTCCAGGACGGACTTGCATGAAACCGATCAATATGGCGCGCGCGAGCGTCATCGCTTGAAACTCAGCTTTTTTAGTCAGCGCGGCTTCAAAGGATGACATTTCGAAGCTTTGAACCCCGTATCTTATCACGTATAGTTCACTATGTAGGAGTGGATTGTGAAGTGATTGATAATAATAAGGAATTCCTTTGCTGGATTAGATAGTACGCTTCGTAACATTTCTTGTATGTTACCCCAATCAACCTATAGATACGTCTCCGGGTGACAAGACGTTAAAGTGAGCTTCAGTTAGGCTGTGTTGTGTCGTACTGTGTTTCGATCTCGCGAGATAGTCGAATAACTCCGTGATTGCGGGGCTCTATCGGGTCCGGAGTATGTTGAACTCTATCTATGTATAGGTTGGCGATGATAATTCGAAATGGAGTGGTAGTCTCTTCAAATTGGTCTTATAATTCATACCGTGCTACATTTATCGTACGATCCTTGGTTGGTCAGTTTCCTCTTCCTACCACCTATGTCCTGCAAGTCCGGTTGCGCTAGCTTCTGCTCAATTCTCTCGGCTGGTAGGTTCCTAGTTGCATCAACCATTAATATAACGTCTCTCTCAGTTGCCGTACCGGTCCTCGTTTACTTTGCCCTCCTATGCGGTTCGGGTTCTCGCTTGATTGAGGTAGCCGATTCCAAGAAGCCCTCTGCAGCAGTTGGATGTTGGATTGCCGCCGCACTGTAAGTCTCCCTTCCACTGGACACCTATGTTCAGCTGATCTTCTTAGGTACGCATTGACGTTTATTGGGTGTTATTCCTACAAGAAGAAGCTCAGTCGTCAAGAGAAGGCCCAAGCTGCTGCTAACTACCAGTTGGCTGAGTAAACTGACTGTTAAGACATGAAAAGACAGCGACACTTCCGTCACTCGTATCTTGAGCCATAGAAGGCTAGTTATGCAGTGCCCTATGATCCACGTACAAGGTTATCACCCGACTCCAGTAGTGGTAGGTCTAGTTCACCTCAACAGCTATCAGGGTTCATCAGCTACTGCATTCTCCCGCTAATACTACTCCGGTGATTCTGAGGTTGTATCTAGTATCTCTCGAGGAGGTTATCATCACTGTCAGCCCGTCCTTAATGGGAGGGTCATTATCAGCGATGGACCTTTCTCAAGTTCCTGCTGGATGAAAGTGTATCTTTGTCGTGGTATCAGTTGCTTCGTTTTTTATACATTTGCGTAACAGTAATATTGTGTTGTTTTGGTCAATTATGTGATACGTGACAACTACCAAACCCTCAATAGTTGTTTGGCATTGTTCAACACCTCGGCTCACTCACATCGATCTACTTGCGCCATGTAAGTCATGTTTTGCGAGTTATCACAGTGTGATTCAATTACAGGTACTCTTGTGATTTGGAACGTTTTCTTGCACTTACTGCAAATCCTCATTATTTTCCTATAGCATCGAAGGTCAAAGATTTAATTTCGAGTAGCCCTGCGAAGGGTGATGTAACCAATGAAGATTATCTACCCACTTCGTCAGAAGTGCAACGACGACGGAGTTCTCGTAGCGGTCCTAAGGTCTCGAGCTCGCACAAGGCGGACTCGATCGACTCCGAATTGGTGTATGAATTCGGCCTTGCAGTGGAAGAGTGTCTCGAGATGTGTGCCCGTTGGGGCCTCGATGATATTACCAACATTTCTGATACGACGACGGAGAGCGATGCTTCGGAAGAGCCATGGGTTATATTACCCGACTGGAGAGAGAGCGAAGATTTCATTATGGTATCGGTAGAAAAAGCATGAATCGATTTGTATGCAAAATTAGGAATATCGTTATGCAAATGATGTTGTGTTGGTCTCATTAGTAACGGCTCAAGCCATTCCTCATTGACGCTCTCCAAGTCGGCATAGCCACATGTACTGTCCATCATATTCTCTCCACAGTGAAGACTCCCGATTGTGACTGAATTGAATGAAATCCCGCCCATGAGTGATGATATCGACAATTCTTATACCGAGATTAAAGTGGGCCCATGCTATCATCGAGAACCTTCGAGAACCAACGCGATTTGTTCTCAATAGACTTCTCGTGAATGTGATGAGGGAAGAATGGCGTTGATAGAGGACATAACCTCGTCAGTTGGGTCGTCGAATGGGAGAGACTTAGGCTACTGATGTGGTGATGGTGTGGTATGAGCGGAGACTATGATCACAGATCTGGAGGCTAACCAATGAGTTATAATCCATCGTAGAAGGCTCCAGTAACATACTACGGAGGGAACTAAATACTCGTGCATTATGAGAAACGAGTGTAAGGTTCAGTGGAGATGACAACAACATTAGCAGCAGCAGTAATGGTGTGGTATATGAGTAGTCTATTAGTAGATAGCTCAGACATAATTATTACGGATTGCGAAATCGACGACCGTGAATACCGCTAAAAGAATAAGGACTAAGTTCCTCCTACCAGTGTTGTCTATTACCTGCCGATGCTGCACTGTATTTGGCGACGGCGATCCAACTGCCACTAGTGGCTTTAAAGAGAGCTCCACTAAGGGCCCCAGCCCCAACAGCATTGAATTGATCATCTTTACCACCACGAGCCCATGATACCAGTCCATTAAATGCAACATAATACATTGCTAAATGTAAGGTATACACCACCACGACTAAGCAGGATTATTACTTATAATGGCTGCCTGATTGGCCAAAGCTGGCCCCTGTGTCGACATTGCATTCATAACTGCATTTACTCGTAGCTTTGAAGTTGCTCCTCCTTTCTGTAAGCCTTTCAATAAACCAAATGTACCACCGACAAGCATGCCTAAAGTTTATGATAATATAACGACGTCCCCGCGACCACCGTCGTCTTTAATGATGATAATAAGTGAGCATCGCCTACCACTGCCGTATGAGAGCCCCACTGAATAGGTCATCTTCTCACCAAACTGTCTACCATACCCTTGAAGATAAAGATTCTCTGGCACTGACTTGTGGTTAACAGCCGACTGAGAGGAAGACCACGAGGGTGATGATGATGATGGATCGAGGGAAGCCTTTGGTACCTGTCGCTTGGCTTGGTTCAATATACCAACAGATTGAACGCCTCCAGAGTTTAAATAATCATCATTTTCAGCGATGCTGGCGGACATTATGTTGATGGAAAAATTGCCTAGACGAGCAGTGAGCACCATACTATACCACTCCACGCTCAACTCAAGGCTGCTATCGAGGTTACTACGAAGGATCATTGAAAGTATGAATAACTGGGAGGACCGTTTCCTTCCATTGACTGCACCAATCGAGTTGTCGCCATTCTCGAGCCTTTTCCATCATCGACAAACTGATTGAAAGACCGTATTATTGGTGGGACGCTGGAACGACTACTACCGAAGCTGCTTCGATCGGTCACCTTGTAGAAGTAGTTTGTCAAACAAGTTGGTAACATCATGTGAAGTGTTAAAGGTGAGCACACCAGCGGCATCAGCTGAAAGGTGGTTATCATCATAGTCTAGGTATGATTCACTGGGAAGAAATAGTCCATAGCAACGTACGATAAGGCAACGTGATAGATATGAGAAGATTGCTGGTTAAAGTCTATTTAAGAATATAAATGGTTATTATGATTCCTCCTTCTCCTCATGAACGTTCCTAACCCTTCATCCTTCTCCTTTTTCTCCTCCTACCAAGTTCCCCAAAAGCCTCAAAGTCGCGTCCAATGACTGGAAGATCAGCCCCCAACATATCCACGACTTTCATTGGTAAATCTAATCCCGAAGACGATTGATGTAAGGATATACCCACGTCAACAGAACCTAAACCTATCACTGTCACGCGCCACCACAGCAGCATTGGATGTCATCAACACACCTAGTAAGAGGGGATAGTCCAAGACAGACAACCATGGTGTATATAACTTGATGTTAGAAAGGCGTAGATCCTCAAAAGCTCGAACGAAGGCTTCCTTACATGGACCTTTTCCCGTTATGAAAAATACCTGCAAGGAACTCCGTAAACTACTCGCCATGCCTGTCGTCGTCGTCGTCGTCGTTATACTTGTACAGATCGGAATATTATTACCAACAGTTTGTCTTTCTCTCGCAAAAGATAGTCGATTTCCACTAATCCTGGTAGTAGCATTAGGAAATCCTCATCAGGAGTCCATGATGTACCTACCAAGAATAGGAAGTACACCATATTCAAGACATCATCATCATCTCCTTACTCGATACCATAGTGATAACCTTATCACTAGTAAGATCCTCCTCAACTACACCATATGATGACCGCAACTTCTCATACAGCTTTATACGATCACTATCTGATGTTCTACCATGGAATCTATCTCTCAATGGCCTGTCGTAACACGTAACAACGTGAGAGACCTGAAGTGTGAACGGGTTGATGATGACATTAGGATCAAATAGTAATTAGGTAGATCTACTTGGGTACCACCTTCCATTCATCTCTGAGGAATCCTTCCATTTTATGTGTAACACACAGACCATAATCACACTTAGATGCCCAGAATGCCTCATAGACATGGCTCAATCGGACAAGTAAATGGTGTGGACCCAACTTCTCCCCTAGGATGGTATACCTGACTATTAGCATGGGGGGAAGGCAGATCACGACAGCAGTTGGATAACTGCCCTTATCCCGAATGCATTACGCTAAGTTATGGAAGTCAACAATGAGTTTCGATCGGCGTATGAAGGTAACAATACTAGCTATGATAAGAGTAGGGATAGCTGGGGGAGTTTGGACCTACCAATGGATCTACCAGACCACTCCACCACGACCAGGATGACGACGACATAGGATCAGGGTGAGAATTAGAGTAATGATAAGAATCCTTATTCTCCCTGGGACGACTACCATAATCAGCTTAGGAGGAGGTAGTTCAAATAGTAATATCCACAACAACTGAGTACCTTCATAAACCAGTTTACATAGAGCATAGATTATGTATCTGAGTATGATTAGACTCTGCTGTACAACAACAGATCGGCACTCACGGTATCGATATCCTCGATACGAATGGTTTCATATACCGTAGAGTGATGTGTTTAGAAGCTATCACTTCCTTCATAGGCTTGGACCTGATGCTGCTGCTCTTGTTGTAGAGAGGTGCATGATAAGAGTAATATTACCCTGGGTATCCTAGGATGATGACGTCCATGTCGGCTTGCTCAGCTAAGGAGATTGAATGATATCTAATTGATGATAATGATGAGCATATCAAGACTACTACATACTGCATTCGTGGAGAGTGTCCAATATCCCCTAATACCATCACTACTGCTAAACCACGGTTACACTTCATATATGGCTGCCGCCGCCGCCGATAGAGCATATACACAGCTAGTGTCACCACCATCACCACCATAATGAAGGGGACTATAATGGGACAACAAGCGGGAACATGAAGTATATCCATAGTAATAAAAACTAACATAGATCGACTCATACAGTACTACTAATCTACCCAGAATGAGTTTATTCCATCCTAAATCCTCCCAACACAATGCTCCTTATAGTGTACCTCCAATAAACTAGTAGTTCCCCTCACACAGTGGCTCCTCCTCCTCCCTCGTCAGTTACCTTACCACCTGCATCACCAGGGGCTGTAGCATCTGAATAGTGATGATGGTAATCACTCGTGAATGACCATAGGACATTGATTGTCGTTGTTGTTATCGATTTAGACTATAATTCCCATATTAAGTATATCACCTGCATCATCAGAGGTATGTTCATGTTGTTCCTCCTTTTCTCGACCCCTTTCAAAATACTTTTCCAGATCCTCATCATACTTCTTAGCTAGAGCATCCTCCCCTTTGTAACGCAATAAGGCCTCATCCTGTGAGATGTTATCCTAACAGACCACCATCCTACTACCACTTACGAGCTGTTCAGCAGTAACTCCTTCCTTTCTGGTTCGACCCTTCCCTTTACCTCTAAAATAAATGTCGCCAATTGTTCGAATGCCACCTATTAGGTCCCACTACCCCTTCCTTTCGGAGTTTTTCCACGACCCAGCAGATGATCGTCTAGTCATAAATCCTCCTCCTCTTCGACCTCCTTTACCCTTCCCTACTCTACCGCCACCACGTTGGTTATATTGAACCATGGCAAAGAACTATAGTGGTAGTAGATATATGAGGTGTATGTCGAGGACATGATGCCCTCATACCACTCCGCTTCCTCATCGTAACCACAGTTATCAGGTGGCTCATGCGACCTAAGCCACAGATATTTCTCAACTCCGAATCGTAGACGTAGCCTCTCTTCGCTACGTCATCCATCGACCCAGGCCTTGCCCAATGATAAACAAACCTTCTAAATGCGCGAGGCAAGTTTTGCCTCGCTCCGCTTCTTCAATATCTCGCTACGCAAAGTTGATCGATAAAGTCTGCATTGGCTACCGCAAACCAGCCTGTTACGCCGTAGGTTGGCAGTTCCTCAGTCGCAATGGTCAAGACGGATCCTTCTATCAGCATGAAGGTAGTAACCTCTGGGGGTATCGTACGGTAAACCCCGCGTTATCAGGAATATGTAGCGTATCGGGTGTAGCTGAGTATGATGTTGTTATGTTAGATGCACCTGTACCAACTTGTTGGTCGGGCTGCTCCTTCCGTTAAGAACCCCAAGCCTAAGATCTTCCGTATGAAGATGTTTGCTCGTAACTCTGTTGTTGCCAAGTCCAAGTTCTGGTAATATGCCTACCCTAATATCTACATATACTCCTCCTTTTTAGGTATTATATGAAGCGTATTACCAAGGCTAAGTTGACAGGAGGTGAGATGCTTGGTATCACTGAGTGCTTTGAGAAGCATCCTACTACCGTTAACAACTACGGTATCTGGCTTCGTTATGACTCTCGTTCTGGCACTCATAACATGTAATGCTGAGGGATGTTGTCGTATTCATTATCAAGTTGTTATTGTGTATCAGTATAAGGAGTACCGTGATACCACTCTTACTGGTGCCGTTGGTCAGATGTATCAGAGATGGCTGGTCGTCATCGTGCTCTTGCTTCTAATGTGCAGATCATTAAGACTGCTACTTTGAAGAATGATGAGTGCCGTCGCTCCCACATCA
>NW_003207677.1:996129-997386 GCF_000006405.1 Perkinsus marinus ATCC 50983
CCCCAGTCCCATACGGGATGGATCATCGAAGTCGAGTACATGACTGTACTGACTACACTCCATTAGGGTGGGGTATACAACTCCTCATCACGGTTTAGGGTTTTGTCAAAAGTACTCATGTGAACGAAAGGAAATCACTACAAAAGTGATCCTGTTCGAGTACAGTCGACACCTACTCATGTCGCGGAGTACCCCCATCTCGACCCAATCTGGGAAACGAGTGGTACGAGACTATAACACAAAAAGATGTCTCTTCATGGTTCGCAAGGTAGAATCCGGATCACGCGATTTGGGATACCGTTGCCACTCCGCACTTGTATATATTACACTTCCGTGACAATGGAAAGGACCTTTCCATTGTCACGAAGCAGGTTATTAAGACCTGGTCTTAATAATCTGCTTCCTCTCCTGATCCTCGTTAATCAAGTACTGACAAGCGTTTGGAGCAGGATCAAGAAGTGTTCACGGAGTGAAATGTACTTAGACTAAGTAACTCAGTAGACAAAGCCTGCTACCGTGAACAATCATTCCTTCGACAGGCTGATTCCCTCCGAGGGAATCCCTCGAGTCGCGCTCCTTCACTCCATTCCCGATGCTGGACCTCGTCAGTTCCTCGATTCGTCCATTCATACGCTCATTCGGAGCGAGACAGAATTTCCATTTCGCTTCATGCAGAAACCCTCAAATACTCGGATTCCAGATGTCAGTCTCGTGCCGAATCAGCGCTAGAAACCATTGATACGGCCAAACATAAACTCCACACCCACTAAGACTCTCACGCTGAAGTGAGGAAGAGGATGGTAGAATGCCTTTGGAAGCTCTACGCTCTAGGGCTTTCGACGAATCTCCATCCCGACGGCGCCACCGGCCAATCTCGAGCCAATTGGCCATCCTGGGCCGGTATGAGGGATCCTGGTCTATGGATCAAGAACATGCTCCAGATCACTCATTGGTCTTGACGCCTGGGGCCGTATGCGGATCCTGATGCAACAGGTGAGTCAGAGTATTTACTCAGATGAAAAAATCAGATGGTGAGTAATAACCCCTGATTCACTGATTTTTTACTCTGGAGCGAGAAATCAGGATCATCGCGAGGACGTGTGGATCTCTGAGCTGATTCGAGAATCTAAAGTTGATTTTTTGGCTGATTAATACTCTTACTCAATATGCCTTGCTCATGAGGCTGATTTTTCGGGTGATTCCATTGAATCTGAGTATTTTCGAGAATCAGGGAATCAGAGTTTGAATCAGACATTT
>NW_003207677.1:997486-1018260 GCF_000006405.1 Perkinsus marinus ATCC 50983
TCGCTTCATGCAGAAACCCTCAAATACTCGGATTCCAGATGTCAGTCTCGTGCCGAATCAGCGCTAGAAACCATTGATACGGCCAAACATAAACTCCACACCCACTAAGACTCTCACGCTGAAGTGAGGAAGAGGATGGTAGAATGCCTTTGGAAGCTCTACGCTCTAGGGCTTTCGACGAATCTCCATCCCGACGGCGCCACCGGCCAATCTCGAGCCAATTGGCCATCCTGGGCCGGTATGAGGGATCCTGGTCTATGGATCAAGAACATGCTCCAGATCACTCATTGGTCTTGACGCCTGGGGCCGTATGCGGATCCTGATGCAACAGGTGAGTCAGAGTATTTACTCAGATGAAAAAATCAGATGGTGAGTAATAACCCCTGATTCACTGATTTTTTACTCTGGAGCGAGAAATCAGGATCATCGCGAGGACGTGTGGATCTCTGAGCTGATTCGAGAATCTAAAGTTGATTTTTTGGCTGATTAATACTCTTACTCAATATGCCTTGCTCATGAGGCTGATTTTTCGGGTGATTCCATTGAATCTGAGTATTTTCGAGAATCAGGGAATCAGAGTTTGAATCAGACATTTTTGACAAGACGAAGATTATAGTCGCTACGCCCCACAAGTTGTGGGCCACAACCGAAAGTGACAATTTCAAGAAAAGAAGAAAACGTCACTCTACGAGGGTAGAACCTGGTAGATTCGCCCCGAATGCATGCACATTTCCCGTTACGTTACAGCAATGATAAAATTTCGGAAGAAGATCTTTCGTCGCACTTGTACACATCCGTACTTCAAACTTTTCAATATGTTCACTCGGAATCAACTAACTCTGGGTTTCTAACTCAGAAGTTCTAAGAGGAAGCTCAGCCGCTGAGCCTCAGCGCTAGAGCTTCCTTCTAGAGCTTTTAGAGCTTCCTTTGAGAACCGGTAGCGTGATCGGTGTCGTTATCGGACAATCCCTCAAGAGGATCGACGAAGGGCATTTATTGTTTTTATGAACAATTAATTGAATTGAGGAATGCGTAGTTCACACCGTGTGGTTGCATGTACTACATGCGCTATACCTCCATACACCGTTTTATATCGTATGATCTCATAGCTGAACTGGTTAAGGTGATACCTTCCTGTGCTCGAGGCCGGGGTTCTATTCCCGGGCAGTGTCATACTGATACCCTGTATGTACTACGTGCACTATACCTCCTTGCACTGTCTTGTATCGTATAATCTCGTAGCTCAACTGGTTAAGGATATGCTTTCACTCGGTCGAAGCCGAGGTTCTATCCCCCGGTACGGTCATTGTAAGAACCTACTCGCAAGGAGCTGAGAAGGTCTACCGTGGCGCGCGCTGAAGTCGTGAATCAAGGTCGAGAATCAGAATCAGGGTTTGGTACCGGGGGTCCGGACCCCCGGTACAGAATCAAGATTAATCCCCGTGTTAAACTGTGAGCTTGTGCATCATGAGTATGATGCCGGATCATGCTCAAGGTGAGATTGCGATCTTGAATCTGAGCAGCTTTGAGGTTGAGTAGAAGAATCTCGACTCCTGAGAATTAATCTCGAATCACGAGTAAAAATCCCAACTCTGAGTATTCAATCTCGAGTTGATGAAATACTCTGACTCAGTACCAAAAACTCTGAATCAGCCATTGAGTATAGATTTGAATCTTGAATCGTGATTAAGGATCAGGAATCGGATTCAGCGGCTGATTAAAATCAAGGATCAAGGATCTTGCTCATGATTACGTAATCTGACTCTGTCTCAAGTACTCGTACTCAGAAATCTCGACTCTTTCTCCTGAGCAATGAATCTGAATCAGTTCTCTCGAATCAAGGTGTGACTTGAATCCTGAATCAGGATCAGAGCGTGAGTTGAATCATGGACTCAGATTCATGAATCAGGATCCGCATACGGCCCCTGATCCAGGATGATCCGAGATGCGCGAGTTAGATCTGTGATTCTTGATGTCGATCCGTGATCTTCGAGACAAAGACCTTGACCCTGATCCCTCACTGTTGATCCTGATCCCTTAACTTTGATACTGATTCTCCATCTGTGATCTATACTCGTTCTTGATCCTGATTCTATGATTCTTGAAAGCTTGATCCGCGATCCAAAGATCAAGGAGTTGAGAAATTCTCAGACGTCTTGGGAAATTACGTTGATCCGTGATCCGTTTTGTCCTGAGGGATCATCCTCTGATCCGGCTCAAGCATGAAATCAAGCTCTTGATCCATCAAAAGGGTCATTGTACGGATCAGTGGTACTTTTCGTGTTGAAATACGGTGATCCTGTAAGGGGGCTCTTGTGCTACGCTGCACTACTCATGGTCCTGATCCCTTCCAAATGCTACATACTCTGTGGTACAGAGACTTACTTCCAAGTTTATATTGAGTCTCAGTGATTGGGGAGATTCATGAAGTCGTACGCAGCATCTGTACTATGTACGAGGTACATGCGAGGGATGGTATTCGACACGATGACCGTTTGCGAAACCTACTCAAAGGCTACACTCTCAGCCAAAAAACTCATTAGTGTATGTTTACTACCACTTTAAGCCACTACTAACACCCAATATTGCCTCTCCATAACTTCCGGGTTTCATTCTGGTTTCAAGCCCACTCGGTTGCTCGAAGCAATATGTCGCAGTAACCAAGCAACTTGTTACGGAGTTAACTGGTAGATCGGATGAGCGGGTCATCCGGGTTGGATTCTTGGTTGACGCTCTTTGTTGACTCGCTCCTGCGCGATACTTTATCGTGCGTCTCACTAGCCGTATAAGTGATCGGATCGCTTATGATGTATCAACTTCCCGGCTGATTCATGACCCAGGACCCCGATCTAAAACTGACCTGATCATGGGTGTTGTGATCTACGGAACACCAGAATGCTCTATGATCCTGTCTCTTGATCGCAATTTGGTTGATCTGAGCAAAAAGACAAAAGCAAGAGCACAAAATCACCACCTTGATCTAAAGACGTGATTTTTTCCTCGGGATCGCGCATCAGGACCCGCATACCGACCCTGGCCGAACTGGTGGCTCGACCCGAACCATATCAAAAATCCAAGTTGTTGTAGTGGGACCTAGTTTCCATCAATACGGATGTTTGTCATGATACACGGTGTATCATACACCTGATTGCGTGTCTCTGCATAGATCATCCATCCGTTGTCGGCTTAAACTAGTTAACACAACAAACTTGGTGTTACACGCAGCTCAAACAACCTGCCAATCATGCGTTCGCTAAATAGCTGAAGAAACGCATAAGGTTCGTCGTACTTTCTACTATACAACTAAGAGAGGAGCTTGTCAGACTTCCACCAGATTCGACCATGCATACAACTAGATATATGCATTCTTACGACTAGTAGACATTCATTCACACTGGTCGCTAAATCCGCATAGTTACCAATTATAACGAAATCGGAGGGCCAAGCCTGAGAGATACAAGTCAGTTCGCTGGTAGGCTCTCTCACCCTCAGCGCCACACATTCGGATGCACGGCTAGACACTCGGGAATGGATAGACAGAAGCTCCAGTGCACTCCACAACATGGTGCAACGGAACCTGAAAGAAAAGGATTAAGATCGGAGCAACTTGTGCGTATCCAGACATACCATCTGATGCCTCAACCTGCCATCGTGTAGGAGGTGTACATCGAAGCGTCGAGGCGGCTTAGTGCCACTGGCTAAGTCGGAAGCGAATGCTGAACAGAACCATGTGTATAGCCTAGCCGTCATCAGGGCTGAAAAACGCGCTAAAAGACATACGTTCCGCATCAGCTATCTCCTCAAGATTAGCAAGAGTTTGACGGATCTCGTCCCTCAACATATAAATATTCGGCTGGGTCATAAACCGCACAGCCTTGCCTGATCAACGTGGGAAGATGAACTATACATGAAGCGAGTAAAAGCTTACATGTACACATTGGGAAGATATCGCGAAGCTCCATTACGGCAGTTCTCTCAGCAAATCCGTCACCTATCGATACAATACCTGAATATAACGAATAATGGGTTCTATGAGAAACATGTGGCTCACAGTCAAAGTCCATTTTATAAGCACATGCCATTTCTTGAAACTTGAACGTCTTCCACGAGCTGGCCATACAAGTAGCAGCCTGGGCAGATAGCTGCAAATGACAACACCCAAGAAGTTAACCATGACTTCTATCGTCTACTCCTACGTTATCGGGCAGTTGTGGTCTTGCTGATACACAGGGTATCGTCTCCAAAACAGGTATGAGACGGGGTAGATAGTGCCTGGCAGTGAACGGGATCCAATTCACTGATGAGTTAGTAACGATCGCTGTGGAACCTGAGAGAATCCACCATGATGGCTAACTGGATGCGATTCAAGGACCTTACCCAAATCACAGCACTTCAGGAGCAAATCAAGCGCGTAATCTTCGATCATAGAGAGGTCTCGGCGGACTGAACTCGGTAATTTTACACCTGTGGTTCTTTAAATATCAATACAGAAGACGTAATTCCTGAACACTTACTTCCTCCTTGCCTGGCGACAATTTGCTCCATCTGGGCGATGGAGTTGGTTAAGTACTTACATCCACCTAAGCGCTGAGATATAGACCCAACTTGAATCTACCAGTTGTAGTACGAAGCCAAGTCGTGGGTAGAATAGTGTCGTCCCAGTCGATGAAGAAGAGCAGTTGACGACCGCGACCTGCAAACAAACGACATACAACAAAATGAACGGGAAGAACAGCTCACCCGCACCAACGTCGCCTGCTGATATCCTCGGGGAGAGTTGTGGACCTGAAAAGAAGGTCACTATGAATGATAAGCTTCAGGACAGAGACAGACTTGAGCTGCTTCTGAGTATAGGCTTCAGATGGGACACGATCCCCCCAGCATCCTCCTCATTGTCAACATCGTCTCGATCTAATATCTATAAGGAGAGCTCACACACTGATAATAGGGCAGATGAAATTACCTTCGTCCCTGTAATATATGCTTCAGGGAGGTAGTCAGTCGAGAGAGGCACTACATTGGACGTAGACGGCCCTTGCTCAGGTGTAGAGGTGGCTGTGTTGCTCATGGACTTCTTGGAAGCCGTTACCGAGATCTTCAGAGGGCGGCGACCAAACATGCCTAGTAGAATGAGAAGATTAAAGTCTGATGCGTAGTAGTATAGATCTAAGAAGAGATCAATGTGATGTATGCTGTGATGTACAGTGAACAAGCCTGAGAGCAGCATCTTGCCAGAACCCGTTTCACGATGCGCATGTAAAAAGCGCTCGCCTCCAGAATTGTGCGCCGCTTCGCTGTTGAGGAAATGTTGATGGTGGGTGTGCGTTGCAAAGTGATGATGGCAGATGATTCCACAAATATGTCTGATATCAGCTGTAATAGCAGCACTGCCGTTGGAAGTGGAGTCAAATGAGAAGAGTCTATCGGGGGGAATGTCTTCAAGGGTACGTCTCCTTGACAACAGAAGCACTGTTTATTGCGTTGAATTCAGCAATTCCTGGGATCTAGCAACTACGCATGTGATCATCATACTGATGTTTGCTCGATAGCAGTACAAGGTGTTGGTATGAGGGCTTCAGATTCCCTCATGGCATACGGCCATGATAGTATACCAAAGGCTGCGTAATGACAATAATTACTTGCATTATGTGTTGTATTATTATTCAACTTTAGATCATCTAATACGATACGTGTACCTGATAGTAATCGACTTATTGGTGGTACACAGCAGTTAGATATGCCTGGCGAGGAATGGGTAGTAATAATATGCCTGTTCGAGTCATCTAGGCTTATTGTCTATATTAGGTCTTTACAATCGATATCAATTCTCTAGACCCTGGTCGATACGATCTTTATGTCTTCACAGCCAGCGATGAGATATATCTTGGTGTATTAGTTGTTGTTGATCTTGGTAAGCCTGTTACTTCTGTCTTACTGAGCCATCTTAATATCATCAGGCATGGACTCGGGCACAGGGGATACAACTACACCAATTCCAACTACTATGGTATGCGTGTATTATATAAGAAAATGATATTCAATTTCTGTACAGGCTTTCACTACTGGTGTTTTAATCCCTATTATCCCTACTACAGGGACTATAGAGGATTCTGATGGTAGCAACTCTATTGCAATATATGTTGGACTTATAGGAGGCCTCAGTGGTGGTTTATTGGGAATCGTTTGTATTCTCATTGCTGCTTGCGCGGTAGTAATAATATTACTCTCAAGACATCTTTATTTTATCATTGTTGTTCAGTATTGTGGCTGGTCTGCTAGACGTAAAGGTTTCAAAGAGCTCAAGGATATAGAGTCTTATTATAGCCGAGATGATGGTCGTTGTGATAATGATGATTCGGCTAGCATCATTAGTCGACACATTAATGCTTTACATCATATCACATCTAGTAATGGAGTAGATATTCATCAAGACAGCAACGACGACGACATTCATTCGGAACTTTCTCTCCTGTAGGCATAACAGGCTTGAACAATAATAGCATGTTTACTATTGTTGCTGGCGATCAACTCAGATCTTTGGATCCCCTTTGCCATCTTGCAGCTACTACCACTGGTGGAATGCCACATGATGAAGAGGGAGTTCGTCGGGGAGCAATAGTAGGGGGAGGGGATTAGATAATGATGACCATAATAACTTATATTCAGCCTGGTGAGCCTATCGCCCCGGCACCATCTATAAGAAGGAATGGTAACTTTCCAATATCATCACCAAGTGTCATTTCCTCCTCATTGGGGGAATCAACACTGTGTTCAACAACACAGGGTGTGGATAATGCACAAGTGGGAGCAGCATTACGGCTCGCAGCACGTATGGCTTTAGCAGTAGATATGGTAACATACTCCACCATCACCATCCCCACTACTACCACTTGCCTGTATTAGGTTCGTAATAGCGCTTCTACTAGATCATCACGTGAATCAATATCGCCATCTCATAGTTGGCAGCGTCGTAGATCTCCTGAATATGGCAGCGTTCGTTTGCCCTCTTCACAGAGCGGCAATCGTAATGATTATTCATTAGATAGAACAGCAACAACGACGACGATAGCGACAACCTCGATGATGACTACTAGTAATTCTAGAGCGAACTATTACAATAATCCTTTTGCTGGATGATCATGATGTCTCTGCTGGCCATAGAACAGTATGTGGCATACTGGCAAGTAGACTACTACTACTACTAGCTGCTGTCAGCAACAGCAGCAACTACTAGTACGGTTTAGACCCGTGATGATATAAATTATTTTTACTTGTCATACGGTATGACTCATACCCAATTACTGACAGGACATTTTTGCTATTATCATTCCTGCGTACGACTTTATGTCGATGATTACAATAATCATGATTATGATTATCGTCATGATACTACTATCCTAAGTCATGCATTTGTAACTGTAACGCTGCTACTATCGTGTCTGAACATGAAGGTGGTGGTACTACTAGTAGCCTTCAATATCATCAGCCGATCATCTTGAGCCTTGTCAATACATCCTACTACTACTACTACCAGTACTCAAACTGTACTTAATGGTAAACACTACACCAGAATACCAGTTGGATAGCACATGATCAGAAACGAGAAGAAATCTCATGCATATTTTGTAATCCCCTTGTGTTTTCTGATGTAGTCATTATCATTAGTCTTTGTGCTCTTTCTTCTTTTTTGTGTCATCATTTTTATTTTACTATAAGTTCGGCAACAACAATAACAACAGCGCTGATGGTGGTGGTCGTGGTGGTTGTAGTCATCTTTTTGTTGCTGCTTACTCATGTCACATTCATAAGTACCAACTTGAATCCACTACTGTGTCGTTATCACTTACTAGAAGTCATCAATACTACTGCAGCTTCTAACAATGATGACACATTAGGTAACCATTCCCTTTCTGTTGACAAACAACAACAACTACGACGTCGTCTCATATGAGGACTATTCCTTGTTGCGAGAATGAGGGGAATACTGCATGTACTGTAGTTCTACTTACATTCTTCCTGCTCCTGCTCCTGCTCCTGCTGCTGCTGCCCTTCAATAGTTACTACCGTTGTTATTAACAACATATGACGACTAAAAGGACGATGATGATAAACTCTCTTTCAACATTGATTCGTGTTGATTTGTCTGATATGAAAGAGGTATGGTATACGGATTTATCCAGTAATGTATATTAAAAAATCGTTAAGGTGGATATAAACCAAGATATGGTATAACAAGCGTCTACTAGTTCATGATGATGATTATGAATCCCCAAACTGTGGTAAGGTCCCCGAGAATATTTAGCGCTGTGATGTGTGCACGTATACTAAGTACTTTCTATGGAGCATGTCAGACGAGAGTTCATTTTATGCTGCTGCTGCTGGTGCTGCTGAAATAGGTCCATGTTCAGGAAGAGGCTAATCAATCATGTTGATCGAGGGTGATTCATGATTTGTATGAGGAATTAAACTCATTTGGAGATGTTTATCCTCATCCATCATAGATGGGATATATACCCCAATAAGATAATGATATTGATGCACGGATTACTCAACACACATAATGCAGGAAACTGTCCATGCTCCTGCTACTCGTCTTACTAGTCCTGTTGATAATATATGGGTAGTAGAAGTCTAGAGATCAGGTTGATATTGAGTTAGATTATATCTACACTAGATGAAATGAGATTAGGAGGCTATGGGATATACCTACGCCGCCTTATTCTTGCTTATATGAGATTTTAGATGATCATATCTGAGATAATCATCCAGTATTGATGACGATGATGTTGTTGTTGATGATATTACTGTTCTCGAAGATTCCATGGCATGTTATCATATACATCATTAAACATATCTATGATAGGAGCCTTCTTATGCTTAGCCGATACCTTTTATTAAGCATAATAATAATCATCTAGGGATGCTGCATATTAATCAAACCTTGAGACAATCCAACACCTCTGCACGGTATTTTTTACCGAGATTGAGGAACTCCTCTTTAGTAATGAGGCCCATATTAACGAGTAGATTATAGTATCTGGATATCAGGTATAAGTAGTATTATATATATAATAGTAATAATAACCTGCTGATAGGGTCTATACCATCCAATAGCCAACTTTGCACCTCAGCATCAGGTCGATACCTGATACCACCTATCATACTACTTTCTACTGATGACCCCACCTTGATGAATCATCTGACGTTGAATGATGGCCTCTACGATAAGTCATTAGCTCCAACAGCACTGGGCCTTCCCCACCTAGTAGGACCTCATCCACCAAAGTCAATAAACGTGGTTACTAATGGTGATCTCTCGTGCCCTTTTAGTTGCCTCATATACAGCGATGACATCATTACCATCAACTCTAAGGCTATGTATACCATATGCAATACCTCGTATAGCTATACCATCACCAGTATATTGCTCTGATACTGGTGTACCTATCATTGTAATAGAGGGTATTAATAGTAGTAGATGAGGAGGAGTAGGAGTCATTACTTATAGCATATCCATTATTACGGCATACAAAGATAGTCTGACTCTTCATTAAACTTGCAAAATTAATAGCTGTGGCGAAATCCCCTTCAGAGGCAGCACCATCTCCAAAGAAAGTCACTGCACATCGATCAGCATTACTGATTATTATATTATCACTAATAAGTTGATATATATCTATTATTACTCAAGCTTAAAACTGTATCCAGCACCAGAGGCATGTGGTATGTTAACTCCTAATGGTGATGATACTGCCTGTATATTACCCTATACAGCAACAACATCACAATGATGATGATGACTAGGATGTATACTTACCTCAGGATAGCAGTAATGGACAGGCATTTGTCTACCTTTACCTTGGTCGTACATAGTACTCATACATTGATCTGTAACCTATTAAAAGTAGTCATATTATTACCATTACTAAACCTGTAGTACTTGTTGAGTGGTAAAGCCACGATAAAGGAATACGCCTAATTCCCTATACTGTGGCCATATCATATCCTGTTCTTTGAGGGCAGCAACAACTCCTGTTATGAAGCAATAGAAACGAGCAATATAACAACAGTTATTTACCAATCTGTGTAGCCTCTTCACCGAAGTTGGTCATATAAAAGGTAATCCTACCTTGCCTTTGTACATCATATAGTACTTGATCGTATGCATTAATCTAGAATAATACCATCCATGATTATAGTAAGAACAACAACAAGAACAACCTCTCTAACCTCCCCTACTACCCGTATCATAATATCCAATATATGTAGAGCCTGATCGTTGGTAAATGGTAGAGTACCATTGCATACCAAATTACTTTGCTCATCCAAACGTCTATATATAGGTAGGGGCTCCACGTGTGTAAGAAAGGTTATATCATTAGTCCACTGAGACACGCATCATTACTATCTCCTACCCTTTTACATCATCATTACCTTTGTAGCCTTAATGCCAGGGAAGAGAGTCTGTCTTTTTTCTTTTGCGTCCATTGATACTACCATTCCACGTGTTGATAATAATGTTAGTACACGTGGTACATGACGAGTATACATTCGATGGCTTAACATTCTCAACAAGAAGAAGAACAACAACAAGGAGAAGAAGATACCGTATCTTCTCCGCAGGAACCCAAAGCCCAAGCATGTGAGTGCTAATCCCTTCACCAATGCGGTAAGAACTTACCCTGGTTAAGAACGTTTTCAAGTACCGCAGGGCGAATTGGTGTCACTAAATTTAGCGACAACAAATAGTGATCTGGGATACCAAGTTTAGCGTCTGGACATCACCTACGACGACGACAATAGAAATAGACTAACTTGCATCCTTTCCTACTCTTACATTTCTCTAATACTTCCAGTGCTCATTGCAGCAGGTTGGTTATTGTTATCATTACTACTATCAATGGGGTTCTGCCGAGATACTTCCTTCTTATGCTGCTTCCCTGCACGTTGGGGTACTTTCCTTACTACTATCATTGAACTTATTGTATGTATTGGTATGGCTATAGTACCTAATATGGTCATTTATGCTACTACTTTCAATATACAATGTGGTGATAAGTATACTCTTACTGATACACAAGTATCACAGCTAACTCATGATTTCAGAGATCAACTTAAAAGTAGAATATCTACTACGACAATCGAACAAATCCATATCGCTTACTATGTTACATTGGCCTTTATAGCTCTAGGTGCACTTATCGGTCTTATTGGTTTGGCTTGTCGTAGTCCCTTTATGGTAAAGACCTATGCTATGTTTGATGGTATAAGTATCATTGGTATCATAGCCTTAGCCTGTATCTATGTATACCCTAATATATCTGCTATGGCAGCTTCGACTGACTATATCTACTACAAGGATTTACCACAGATAACAGGCCAAGCAAGTGAGGAGCTTGGGATATCAATAACGACTGTATCATGGATAGCAATAACAGCTTTCCTAATCATACTCTCTATTATTCGTATATGGTTTATATCAGTAGCATCTGATGCAGCACGAGAGGTTAGGGAGAATAACAAGTATATGATGGATTACAATCAACCTTTACTAGGCAACGACAATAATAGTAGAGGTCGAGTTGTTGTGGTATGAAGAAGAGGAGATGATGATATCTTAGTCTTAGGAATATACTAAACATTTTCCACATTTATGTAATATCTTCATGTTGTGTTATAAGTAACATATATTCGATACAATTCCAGGAGACACAACGGCCATGTTAGGATGTCACAATTCATGCACATATCATAACACTACTACTATACTCAACAGTATCCTCCTTGAAACATTCGGTATATTTATGGTCATTTTATTTGTGGTACTTCTTGTATAAGCTCTGCATACCATATACTACTAGAGGTATGAGTAGTTATTATGAATACGAGGAGCGTGGGGTATATATAACCAATAGGCTAGGTCAATCTAGGGCTTGTAAGGTTAGGCCCTCCTGCTCTTATTCACTAGGCTATTTCACCATCATGCATCGTGTATTACAACACAACACTGCGTAATGAGGGAAGACTGTAGTGATAGTGAGAAGCTATAATAATGATGGACGCTTGGATTGAGCTTATGATACACCATAGCTAGATTGAATTATGGTTGGGGGAGTTCGGCATCGGTGATGGAAGTGTGATAGATTGCATAGGATCGTGCATAGAAGAATGGCAATAACCCATAGTAGGAAAGGGGAGGAATGAAGGTTACTCGCCAATGGCGAGTCGCCATGTCTATTCATACTCAATCATCGATTCCAGCTGAGCTCACAATGTTACCAATAGAGTAGGAGGCTACACTTCAAAGGCATAGCAAAGGCTTGCGGTACATATGAGATTCCTAGAGGCAAGGAGGTTGCTGTCGGACGGCGGCGGCGGCAATATGTATACTAAGGCATTCTTCCTCAATAATAGTCAGTATATAGCAACATCACGTTAGGTGTATAGTATCAGAGAAGGATCAGTTGGTGACCGCTCTATTGCGGATTGATTTTGGTGACAACTATTAGATACTAGCATTGGCAACAGATTGAGACATGCCCACATGTTTCCAGAGAAATACCGTAGAGGTCTAGTTAGATTAAAAGACACATACTATACATTGTGTACTAAGTATTCTTCGATTCTATCACGTTTGCTGCCTACTCAAAGAGGAGTTACTATTCTCCGAATAGGCGTGGTATAATGATGATGATGATGCTCACTGTTCCCTAGACGTAACTGATACAGTTACTTAGGAGTACTCATATCCTAATATCTATATAGATAACTACAAAGTCTGTGATAGAGAAAGGTAAGAGAAGTAGGTAGTAGCCTAGTATAGTAGGCTACTTACATATCATTAAACAACAACGCCTGTATTATATCCTCATGATAGTATCTAGTAGGAGGGAGGATACTAACACTATAAAGGACACTATAATTACTCTCTAACCATAAAAGGTAGGAATATCGCGTTGGTGGTGGTACATCTATAGAGGACCTTGTAGCCATGATGATGATGATAGTAATCGAGTATCCTAGAGTACGTGTATACGTTCAACACTACTATGATGAGTGTAGTATTACTAGATATATCATACACGACTAGAAACGAATTAATGATTAGGAGAAGGTTGTAGGGTTGTTGTTGTTGTTGTGGTGTTTTACGCCAGGTTGGATTAGTCTGACGCCGACCCTCCCCTACTATCAGCCTTAGTCTTCGAGGGCACCTCTCTAAGATGTAGGGACAAAGCTACGAGCTACGCCGCCGCCTAACCCTCTCAAGGGCATACTTATCCACAATTCTAGAGTCACTAATGGCCAATTACGGAAAAGTAGCATCCCTTTTGATCCAGCTAGGTGTATAATTCGATCTAGCCTCATTTGTACAGAAGAAGGCAGCGTGTTTCACATTATCAGAGATGGGCCATCTTATTGCCCTCTGTGACCAGCAATCACAGCTCACACATTGAGCATCCTCAACAGCTCTAACAGAGTGTAGCAAATCTGACGTCCTCATCATCATCATCCAGTGTAGGGCCTCTATGCATGATGATAGAGCTTGATAGAGCCACCACCAACCTCACTCCTCTAGAAGCCGCCACATGGTATTCCTCTTTTATATAGAAACCAGCATCTACCGACTCATAATAATACATAATTCCATTCCATTCAGGGGATGAGGATTGATCGCCATCCTCTCTCCTACATAATCACCCCTGAAGCCGAAGTTCCGGAGTATATCTCCAATTTTATATTTCTTCACCTTAGCAGCCTTCTTACCGATCATATTATAAAAAGATGGTAGTGGGAAATGATGGCCTTTCCACAGAGAAAATCACTCAAAGGTAGTTGTAGGTTAATTGACCAGTGAACACTAGTACACATGGGGGAATATAAATTGTAGTAATGATAGGTAATAGTAGTAGTAGGTGACTTGTAGTTGATGATATTGATAATAAATTGATCATCAACATCATCATCATGATGATGATTATCCTTGAGGATTGTTATGTCCATCATGATCGGTATGATGTCTTGCTATAGCCTACTAAAGATAAGATGATTGTAGTCATAATGATGGACATGTTACTACTATTGCTGCCACTACTCAATAAATCAGCAATAACATCGAATACGCAATATTGGGTCCTGATAGTGGAATCAATAATAGATAATGATAGTAGATATATACCTACCGACTCTCTATAGTTACTCCTGTTACAGGATCAGTACGCTGTATCCAGGCAAATACCTAGTACTATATCCTATGATCACTACTACTACCACTACTACTACCTTATATGTACCAGGCATAGAGAATACCAGATTAGCATCAGGTTGATCCTCCACAGATCTATACCCTATCATAGTTGGTGCCATTACATATCCATATTCAAATGGTCTGCTACTAATATATAATACTACAGCATTCATTCTATCAGCATTACCTTTTAGGCCTTGGTGGTATCCTACCTTGTATAACAGGACCACCATCTTCATGTAGTATACCAGCTGGTGCCATCTCAAATCTATAACTATTAATATGATGATTATTGATTATGATGGTGATATTACGTCCATCGTAATACATCTCCTGGTTGAGCAGTAATAGGCTGCATCCTTAATAATACACTAGCACCACCCATCCTAGCGGAGAACTTACCTCCACCTGGTACTATGGCAGGGGGTAATACAATACCAGATGACTAAGAGAATACAGGAATATACATATCAAAGGAGGATAATAATACTCTTTACTACCTCAATCATAGGAAATAGAAGAGGAGGAGGATGAATCCAATAATAATAAAAAATCAGGAATAATGACAGGTTCGGGAATCGAACCGGGGATCTTCAATCTGCGTCGTTGGTTATGATAAAATGGTACACAATGATGACGGCATCACCACGTAATGATATATATTAGTAGTATTTTATGGGCAAGGTGTTATGCTCAACATCCCTCCCTATTAGTAGTAGGACAGAAGGTTATTAATGAGGACTACATTTATCGACGACCACAAGAGGACTAGTGCTGACAAGGAGAAGGTAGTAGGAGTATTATAAAGATAGTAGTAGTAGTAGTAGTAGTAGTGGTAGTAGTAGTAGTAGTGGTAGGATTCATAATGTCCATCTTAGACCTCCTCAGTGAAGAGTACGAGCAGCTCACCATTATTAACCACTGCACAAGAAGAAGAAGAAGAAGGAGAAGAATATACTGAGTATGATAGAGTGTATGGTACACATATAGGTAGTATGGTAAGCCTTTATATATGGTAGTACTGCTCGGACAGATAGTACTCTGGTTATATCTCATGGTACTATTCAAAAACGATCAACCTCATCATCATCATCAGCTAATAGCCTTACTGCGATGTAATATAGGGTGGTGCTACAATACTACCAAGAGTAGTAGTAGTAGTCTATTGTATGATCGTAGATAGAAGTATATCCTTCTTTATACTACCAAGAGTAGTAGTAGTCTATTGTATGGTCGTAGATAGAAGTATATCCTTCTTTATACTACCAAGAGTAGTAGTAGTCTATTGTATGATCGTAGATAGAAGTATATCCTTCTTTATACTACCAAGAGTAGTAGTAGTCTATTGTATGGTCGTAGATAGAAGTATATCCTTCTTTATACTACCAAGAGTAGTAGTAGTCTATTGTATGATCGTAGATAGAAGTATATCCTTCTTTATACTACCAAGGGTAGTAGTAGTAGTCTATTGTATGGTCGTAGATAGAAGTATATCCTTCTTTATACTACCAAGAGTAGTAGTAGTCTATTGTATGATCGTAGATAGAAGTATATCCTTCTTTATACTACCAAGAGTAGTAGTAGTCTATTGTATGATCGTAGATAGAAGTATATCCTTCTTTATACTACCAAGAGTAGTAGTAGTCTATTGTATGATCGTAGATAGAAGTATATCCTTCTTTATACTACCAAGAGTAGTAGTAGTAGTAGTAGTAGTAGTAGTGTATTGTATGGTCGTAGATAGAAGTATATCCTTCTTTATACTACCAAGAGTAGTAGTAGTCTATTGTATGGTCGTAGATAGAAGTATATCCTTCTTTATACTACCAAGAGTAGTAGTAGTCTATTGTATGGTCGTAGATAGAAGTATATCCTTCTTTATACTACCAAGGGTAGTAGTAGTAGTCTATTGTATGATCGTAGATAGAAGTATATCCTTCTTTATACTACCAAGAGTAGTAGTAGTCTATTGTATGATCGTAGATAGAAGTATATCCTTCTTTATACTACCAAGAGTAGTAGTAGTCTATTGTATGATCGTAGATAGAAGTATATCCTTCTTTATACTACCAAGAGTAGTAGTAGTCTATTGTATGATCGTAGATAGAAGTATATCCTTCTTTATACTACCAAGAGTAGTAGTAGTCTATTGTATGATCGTAGATAGAAGTATATCCTTCTTTATACTACCAAGAGTAGTAGTAGTCTATTGTATGATCGTAGATAGAAGTATATCCTTCTTTATACTACCAAGAGTAGTAGTAGTCTATTGTATGATCGTAGATAGAAGTATATCCTTCTTTATACTACCAAGAGTAGTAGTAGTCTATTGTATGATCGTAGATAGAAGTATATCCTTCTTTATACTACCAAGAGTAGTAGTAGTCTATTGTATGATCGTAGATAGAAGTATATCCTTCTTTATACTACCAAGAGTAGTAGTAGTCTATTGTATGATCGTAGATAGAAGTATATCCTTCTTTATACTACCAAGAGTAGTAGTAGTCTATTGTATGATCGTAGATAGAAGTATATCCTTCTTTATACTACCAAGAGTAGTAGTAGTCTATTGTATGATCGTAGATAGAAGTATATCCTTCTTTATACTACCAAGAGTAGTAGTAGTGTATTGTATGATCGTAAATAGAAGTATATCCTTCTTTATACTACCAAGGGTAGTAGTAGTAGTAGTAGTAGTGTATTGTATGGTCGTAGATAGAAGTATATCCTTCTTTATACTACCAAGGGTAGTTTGGTTTGGTTTGGTTTGGTCTGGGAGCACGGCATCTCCTGTATACACAGTATGGCCGTATTGCTCTTGCGTCCTGCGAGGACGCTCAGTGCCATAACGGCACCGCAAGTTCGTTACCGATGCTTGGCGGCTTGGGAGGTAGTGCTCCAGGCCGGTGCACTCGCCCTCAAGAATTTCCTCAGTGAGTGGAGACCACTCTCTCGTGCTGTCGTCAAGGCCCCACGGATCAGGGTGAGCCCGCGTTGCGGTCTCTCTCCTGCTAGTGCTGACAGGAGTGGATCCACGCCCCAGATTTTCTTTCTGAGTGTACACATCTTCCTCGAAGGACACCAGAAGAAGTGTGGTAGGTCTTCTTTATGAGACCGACAGTAGCGACATTTCCAATCCGTGATATCGGCGGAAAGGTGTCGAAGATAGCCCTTCGTGCTGCTGTGGAAGGTGAGGAGTTCGAACAAACGCCGCCGATCCCCGATCTTCCATCCGATACATCTTTTTACTATAGAAGAGAGTTGTTTTCGGCCAAAACCGAGACCGAGCCTGTTCACAGCTAACTGCCCTCTCTGACACCTCCACTTCTCCTCCATGTGCACATGAGAGAAGTGTATCAGCTGTGCTTTTGTGAAAGATGCTGGTCTTTCGACTTCATAATAGATAGTATCGGGTCCGTTCCGGGCCCCACGTCCTGCGTGCAGGTCACTTAGTTCATTTAGCCAATGGCCAGCATGACCACGGACCCACCACAAACAGATTCGATATCCCTCCGTATCCTGACCTACCCAACGATGAATCAGGCTCGCCACGTCCTGGGTCAGTTTGGTAGAAGCGGGGCCATTATGACGAAGAGCATTGGCCACAGACTTGATCGCTGCTTGAGAATCGCAGCATAAATAGATGATCTTCCGAGGATCGCCCTCAGCACGCAGCTCTAGAGCCCATGAAACCGCAGCCCATAGACCAACCACTTCGCACTGCGAGATGTTTGCGTGAGGTCCTGTGTTGTAACAGCGTCCCTCATACTCAGGCCGATGTCCCGGCACATGCCTGACGACTCCAGATCCCGTTCTTGCCGACACATTTCCCTTGTCAGTGACGGAGCCATCAGTGAAGAAGAAGTGGGCGGAATCGTCGAGAGATGGGGGCACTCCAGAACTCAGTTCACAGTGCCACCCATGAGTCAGGCCTGCAGTTTGCGAATAACCCGTTGATCGTGGAACTTCAGCACGCGAGCAGTCATCTATACCCCATTTAGAGAGCACCGCTCGGACTCTCCGGTCTTCGGCGTGTCCAACCTTGTGCAGGTGGTATGTGGCGTATCGAATCCTCGCTTGAATCCAGAGTGGCTCTGTGACCATAGCCAAGCAACGCGCAGCGAGTACAGTCGAGGTGGAGCGGCTCAGTCCACAGATGGATCGGAATAGCGTCGCCTCCAAGCGAGAGCAGCGCTTTCGGAACCATTCAAACGACGAGCACTCGCCCCACAGCTCTGCCGCATATAGAAGAGTTGGGGCAATATGCATACGCCAGGCGCAGAGCGCTAAGCTAGGCGATATGCCCCAGTATTTTCCCAGCATCCTGCGAACTGTGCTCAAGCATCTCAAGGCTTTACCGAAGGCGAAGTCCAGGTGACTGCGCCAGGAGAGAGATGCCGTGATCACCAGTCCCAGCCATCTGATGGACCTCTTAATGCTCTCGCTGATGAATTGAGCGTCAGTACCGGCTAGCTCTTCTTTCAGCAGATCAGCCGTCGCATCAGAGTCGGCGAGTGCTTCTGTTTTCTCACGGTCGATCGCGAGTTCTGCCTCGGTCGACCACGCAGAAAGAGTACCCAGAGACTGTCTCACACCAGCGGAGAGTCCAATCACACCGAGAGCAACAATCCGTACGCAGAAATCATCCGCATAGATAGCCACTTTGATAGAGAAGGGACCACTGAGATCTGTGATCCGTCTTCCGACTCGCCACGTCGATGCCGAGAAGCACACGGGCGAGAGCACCCCGCCTTGGGGAATTCCCGTTGCTCGGTAGGTTGTGAGACCATCGAGATGTACATCTCCGCCATGCAAGTAAGATTGCACGAGATCTCCCCATTGCGAAATTCCCGTGATGGCAGTGATCTCTGCTACGATATGAGCATGACCAATTCGGTCGAAAGCCGCAGCGACATCGAACGTGACGGTTATGGTGCGTGCCTCCTCAGGTTGTTGCTGCTGATGACGGATGATCGACTGCACGGCAGTGATAGTGCTGCGGTGAGGACGAGTCATGTACGTATCAGGAGGAGGCCCGAGCGCGTCAGGAGTCTCCGTTTCAGTAGTAGCTCGAAAAACTTACCCAGACATGATGTCAGTGCTACCGGTCGCCACGCTTTTGGACCAAGTCGCCCATTAGCTTTATACAGCATGCAAAGGTCCGCACGTTTGAACACCGTCGGGTAATGTGTCAATCTGAGTATCGAGTTGAAAACTCCTTTTACCGCATCGCTGAACCAGGGCACATTCTGGCATGCGTACTTCACATGTTCATAGAAGATGCCATCGTGACCGCAGGCCTTACGAGTTTTGAGGCTGCGTATAGCTGTCTCTAGTTCTTCGTTCGCTAAGGGGCCTCCCAGAGCCTTCCAGTTCCTGTCACAGTCAGCTGCCGAGTAGTCTTTCTCCTCGTGTCCGAGCGGTGGGGGACGCTCCCGCAAGCCGAAAAAGTGATCGAGGATCTCGGCTTTATTGTAAGCGGCCACGGTTGGCGTGCGGGTTTTGAAACGTCTGTGGACCCCCACCTCATCCATTTTGCTGAATTCCATCTCTAGATGGTTCACCTTTGCCTGCTTGATAGCGTTAAAATATGCTCGCTTGGCCCGACGCATAGTTTCTTTGGCATCGATCGAACCAGCCTCAGGTGAGCAGTGACGACTGGCGTCACGGATAACTCTCCGTGACTGGCGGTATTCTCGACGGAGTCTGTCAAGGTTTTTACACCACCAGACCGGCTTCCCAGCAGCACCGCTCCGACCTCGGGCAGTCGAAGCCCGGGTTGACCGTTTGATTGCAGTAGACAAGTTGTCGGTGAGGGTAGAAGCTGCTTCATCCAGCTCTGAAACCGTGCTCGTCATGCCGAGAACGATTGAGCACTCATTCAGCGTTCTTGAGAAGGTCTCCCAATTTGTGCGTGAGGGGTATCTCTTTGGAACAGCGAGAGGTTTATTAACGAGTGCCTGGTCACCACAGGATAACGTGACGATGAGGCATGCATGATCGCCACACGTGGGAGCATAGGCGAAACAGTAGTTTGATGCCTTCTTGCATGCAAGTAGATCAATGTAGGACTCTCCAAGCGTACTGCTGTAGGTTGGGGCAGGTGGGATGAAAGCATCGAAGCCTTCTTGTAAAATAAGGTCTTCGAAAGGCCGTCCACGGATGATACGGTTATCACTTCTCGGAAGGGAGCGACGTGACCATAAGTGCGAATGCGAGTTTGTATCCCCGCCAAGCACAGTAATACAATTATTACGACCCAATTCTAGAAGATGTCTGCAAACTATGTTGCTATCTTGTAGTTTGTCGGCGTAGAATGAAATGAGACGTAGCGGTACGACGGTGCCATCCTTATCGGAAGTACCAATGTCAACCGAGACCACATCGGGTTTCTCATCGGTTGAGATGATGCATAGCGAACGCGGGACCAGAATCACTGCCCGTGACCATTCTCTGGCTCCTGGGAGAGCGTCAGGATTGCAGTTGGCCTTGATCGCGATCATATCTCGAAAGAAGGCTCCGATTTTGT
>NW_003199929.1:0-1252 GCF_000006405.1 Perkinsus marinus ATCC 50983
ATCGATAAGAAGAAGATTCACCGACCCGTACAAATCTCCCTCCACCGTCAGTCGCAGCAGCACTCAATTTCACGTTACTGGCATACGCGTACGTCTGTGCCTGCGAGTTGGGCAAATTATGGTACGAATACGCGACTTCATCATCACTCTATTAGTCTTCCTCGAATCGAGTCGAGGGTCCATCACGACACAGCCTTGTCATTCATCGCCATAAAGCACTGCTCACCGGTACCTTACAACAGCACAATTTTACATTCCTCCTTTTCCCCTAAGTATCACTTTGGGCCGTCTTCGAGGTCGGCACTAAGTTGTTGACCCTCATACTATCTGCATTCCATTCTTGCACCTGCCACAATCATAACTCCATCACTCGGCAGGAGCCACCTTACCACTTTCCCCACGTTCAAGTCCATACAAAGGACCTTATCAGCATCAGTCGGATCAGCTGAGAACAGAACACCCTAGACGCCACTGGCCCTCTATCACGAGTGCTCACAATGATCAAGGAGGAGCATCTTGTTGTCTCCCTCGTGCATCATGCAAGCCGTCGGGCAAACGCCTTCACCCCTGTGTAAAATCTAAGGAGGATACATGGACTATCATCCCAACGAATACGATATCGCTCCAAAAGGACCAAGGATAGAAACCACACATAGTGGAGGCAGAATAGATGATCGAATTGACAAGCCCAAACTACATTGTTAATTTGTGTAACTTGCTCCAGTCCGTCAGCATCCATCCTCAGAACCTGTCCACAAAAATACCATCGCATAGTTTCGAACCAGGATCACCACATAGAAAACCCAACCTCCTAACGCACTGACCTACATTCATGTTCGCACCTCCACCGACTTCATGTCTGGCTGCCTGCCTCCTGTTCATCACCTACCACCTCTCATCCCATCAACTACAACAACATCATCCCCACCTTAGTCCGCCATACGAATGCCCTATCTCCTCCTACTCTCTTCGACGTGCCCATCAACTTGTTGCTTTCCACTCCTGCAGTCCGTGCACCCTACCAATATGCTATCTGGCAGACCCCCACGACCACATCGATCACTACTTGCTTCCCAGGGTATGTCTTCACTGGCGAACTGCCGTATTCATCATCACTCGACCAGGCATCCGAGGACGAAGATGAGGATGCCTCCACCTCCTCTGCAAAAACAACCTCCGCACAACGAACGAAAAACGGACAATAAATACCGCTTCGCTCCGCTAATTCATTGCCATTTTCAACGTCATAGAA
>NW_003212166.1:0-1312 GCF_000006405.1 Perkinsus marinus ATCC 50983
TCGGTATTGTCCAGTGCAGTACCCCGACTTGACTGCATTCGATAGGGATATCCTACTCAATTGTTCGTTGAGAGAACGGCAAAAAAGAAAAGTGCAGTCGTTGCAGCTTGAAATATGACGACGTCCAGAACGAGCATCGTTTCCATCCTCGAGCAGTGGGCAAGGATAGAGCTCTTTATCGCCACTGTCCTGTTCACGATCCTCCCTTCGAGGTGTGGTGCGAGAGTAGAGATATTGTAAAGAAACTCCTGGAGAGTGATCGAGCAAGATGCCGAAATAATGCAAGAACACTCAAGTGCTCTACGCAGCATGAGCAATCATCAAGCGCTGAAATTGGTAGGCCATGTGCGGCTTCTTCTTATCATACAAATTGGTTCCGTTTGTTGTAGATTTGGATAACTGAGAGATGGTGAACATCATTGCTGAATCATAGCCTGGAATCCCCGATTGCTATTACTCCTGCCTCATAATTCGTTGCGAGCAGCCCTTATTAAGAGTATGACTCAACTGGCACTGCCCAGTGCGACAGGAGATATGGAAGTATAGTTCCAGTCAGGGATTTCCAGGTGAGTTCGAAGTTGTTTTTCAGGAGTATCAGACTCTGATAATCGCCACCCGTCGACAGGTTCTGCGAATCACATTGCTCTCTGATAAATCCGGGTCGGGCTACCCAACTCTCGAGATTCTGCGAATTCTCTCATCCGCTGTCTCGCTTTAAAATAGTAAGAGCATAGACTATGCTGCATAGTTTTGTCACTAGGACAACCTTCATTGCATTCAGATGAGACAAGCCCCTGCACCTTGACTTGGAGCCTACAACTAGTCACCATATAGATCTTATCACGTTACAATTTATGTAGCAATCACCTCATCTGTTCTGGTTGATTTCCACAAAGTTTTGAAGTTATGAGTCGATTCCTCACCGAAAAGTGTTGTGTTCAAGTGGGTATTGAGGTTGTTACTTGAGTCACAGCGTCGTCACGACACTATCGTGTCTAGATAGTCATGACGCACTTACAATAATATGCAATATATATGCAATACAATAATACAATATATATAATAGTAGCAAATACAATGCTAGGATTTGGGATTAATAAATCGCTATCATTCATAGCCAGTGAATAGCAAACTGAATGAAAAAATCTTTAGACCCCACTCAAGGCTCACGGGATGCATTTCTCCTGTCACGCAACTTCACGTGACTGCTGTCACGTGAGCTTGCGTGAGCCCTATTGTTTTCCGTGATGTGTGGAATTATGCTCACTACAGTCAGGTGTTGGGAATAATGGATCATGTTTTATTACTACCC
>NW_003207955.1:0-1326 GCF_000006405.1 Perkinsus marinus ATCC 50983
ATTCCAACTCCAATACTCCTGCTGCGAGTGAAGACCGTAAACTCATAACTGGCGTAGTGTTATCATGCTAGTGTGTCTGAGTGTCTGCCTATGCTACTACTGTTGGTGATAATGTAGACTTCTCTCTCCTGAATGTTGTTATGTCTCCTCAGAGCCCCATCTGCATTTCCAATGTCTCGAGTCATCAGCTGCAGATGCCTGCTCCATACCCCTCAAGTTCCGTTTTGGAGCCGAGTTGACAGCTGTCAGTGCGGAGGCAGGGAAATACTATCCACCTCCGAAGACTGTCTAGTTTGGTTGTTGATGATGTTTCGGTCGTAGTTTGATCGTGTTCACTGACCTCTACTCGCCGTTTCGAGTCGATGGAACATTGCTCATATCAGTATAGGTTATGATCGATTTGTCTAGTTTGTCAATTACTGATCGGTTTCACGAGTGTTAGATTTTTTTCCGATTCCTTTCACATTACGCCATCAATTGGAGTGTAGTGCACTTTATTGCACAAAAGTACAATTCGAATCCCCAACACAGCCGCTACTTTGCTGTTTGTGTTATTGAAGGGTCATTGTGCGAGCTAAGCTATGAAGTTTCTAGTGGTAGTTTTTTTAATTGATTCTGGTGATGAATCTACAATTTCTTTTAAACCCACCCTCTCCACCCTGGGAGAGTTTTGGGGACTAAGCTGTAGTACCATTATTTCAACGTTGCAGTTCGTATCTTGGCTTACCAACTGGTCATGTTGATCTGTGTATCTGATCGTGGCTAATGCTGAGGTTTGGATACCGGGATTCAGTATTCCGTTCCACCACTAGTTGATCAGCATTTGTGGATCAGGTGGTCAACAAACCAGTGGAGCCAACTACTACTACTATAGCTTTAGTCTACACATTTCCGGGTTTGTGGTTTGGGCCAATATCTATTATAGTTGGTTGGTTGAGTTCTCTGAAGTACGGTGTAGGGGGAAAGGATTGTAACAGATAGCATTTCCTGTACGTAAGCACAAGGTACGTTTTTGCGCGTAACGCATTCAGCGCGCGCCATTCTAATCGATTAGGTTTTTTTACAGTAAGATCCTTTTCCTGGTAGAATATTTCGTGATGGTCACCCGTATCATCACTTCGCATCTCCTTCACCGTCGAGGAGTCCCATTAATCGCAGCTTGGCGTGGAGGTGGTGTTGTTGGACGTGGAGGAGGAGGAGCTCTGCTTACTCAAACGAGGGGGGCTTATAATGGCGGTAAACACTTGGGTGTTGCAAATGATGTTTTATAACAACAACCAGCTTGCTCGAGCTCAGCTCAGGAGTTGCCAAAGTTACGGTATAAAA
>NW_003203558.1:0-1302 GCF_000006405.1 Perkinsus marinus ATCC 50983
CCCCGAGGTGCAGTACGTCGATAAGGAGGTCGAAATGGTGGTCCCTCGGTATGTGGAGAAGATCAATGAAGTCCCGGTACCTCAAGTGGTGCGGAAGTATGTTGATAAGATCATCGAGGAGACTCAAGTCCAACGCGTTGAACGTGTTGTGGAGGTGCCTCAAGTACAGACTGTTGACCGCTATGTCGAAGTGAATCAGACTGAAGTGGTGGCTGGTGAGAGTAAGAAGCGCAATAAGCAGCTTGAAACTATCTACTTGGACGGAGGGGTCGAGCGTGTGCAAGTACGAGAGAATCTCAACCCGAACATGTTAGGTGGAGACCTCACACATTCAGCTCAAACAGTCCTCGCCCCACCCATGGGAGCAGCAGGCGGGCCGATGTCTCGGTCTCAGCGTTCTGCTACTCCGGTGGCTAATTTAGACTATGGCATGGGCATGCAAAATCTGGCATAATTCTTACTGGTATTGTTTATCATCTCATTCAGTGAGAATAAGGTTACACTATCTCATCTCATAGTGCTTTTGCGTTAACACAGTTTGAGGACTCAAGAATCAAAACTCAATGATCAAAGTCAAATATGGTTAACACGTGAGGAACACTACAGAATTAAGGAAGGAGTCTTAGCATTGCTCCGAAGGATAGTATTATTACAGTTCCTTCAGAGACTAGACACGTCTTTTATTAACCCGTCAACATCCTTTGTAACGATCGGTTAACATTGCCTCTCGAGGTTTCGATGCCACCGAGTTCTCTTCACCACTGATTGGTTCGTACAGTATATACACGTTCGCTGATAATTGACATTGAATCGATACTGTATGACTCGTCAAAACTCATGCATGGCTCCCTCTCTCTTTGACTGCCGTAACGACCCATTAGTAGCAGTCGACTCAGCGGATATCATACCCGGAGTCATTCCAAGACATCATCAACCTGTCTTAGCGCTGTGTTGACTAGTTTAACGTTACACTCCAGCAATATGACTAAGTTGAGAACTTCGTACTATTTTGTAAAGAGACCAATGAGGCTTGTTCATGAAGTCATTAGTGCTGCTCTCAGAACGGAGCCATCATGTTCGTCATTGGAACATTGTTGGCATGCTCAACTCGGAGTGGAAAGGAGATACGACGTTTGCCAACTTCGGCCCTCGAATTAGCTTGTGCTGTGATTGATTAACCTCGTACCCATACTATCGATGAGTCTTGCTTGACTCAAGACTCAACACGGGGAGGTTTGGAAACTATCTACAGTTCTCCATGACTTGTGTCATAACTTGCACAGCACGAGTGGTATCAGTCGA
>NW_003201773.1:0-1076 GCF_000006405.1 Perkinsus marinus ATCC 50983
TTGAGTCAGCGTGATTTCCGAGTGGACTCAGCCGTCTTCGGTACAAGCTCATTATTGAGTGTGGTGCCCCACTAAAGTGAGCAGAGTGAAATTAATATGGTGCTAGAATTCGTATTGTCCGATGATTCTGTCGACGCTGACATTCACCGAGTACGACCAAACTTCTTGATCTATCTACCTGTTAGATAAGTTAGGGTTCCAGCCTTTGGGTGGTACTCCTGCATTTTCTCATATCGCTTTGATTTATCACCAAGAAATTGGGCTGAACTTTTTTTGCATGGATTTTGAGCAATTTTGCGTGATTTGATTGTGCATAGCTCTACAGAGCCAAATCATATCTAGAATTCAAAGGTACCTTCTAGTTAGCTATCACTTAAAAATTCGTTGAACTCTGCGACTTACAGACAAAGCACATTTTATTTGGGGCACCCGATACGTTCCGAGTCAAGAGTGGCATTCTGAGAAGTTTGGCGTGAGATCTATCGCACTCAACTTATGCTTGCGATGAAACGATTTCTTCAACGTTGACATTTTGCTATGAGAGTAGATACCCTACGCTACATAGTATGTATTCGGCTGTAGTTGAATAACTGACATAGTCCCCATTCCTTTCAATCATCTATGAAAGCATTTTGGGTCTTTCTTGGGACGTTTAGAGCGTCAGGATCAACCGAATTGTTGAATCTTCATCCAGCCATCTCTGCAGAAGCTCGATCGCCCATGAGAACTATATTCTATGGCGAACCAGATCCAATCTGGCAGATTGTTACTTCTATATCATTGTGTTCTCTCAGACCCCAGATTATCACGATCTTTACATTGCATGCAAGCGCGACTACTCGTCACCCTGCCCAGAATTCCACAGTTGACGAGGGGAGGGCACAGGTGTTATTGTAACAGTCTTAACCACTCTCAGCGCGCGACGACGATGGTGCTTGTATCCCTCAAGAAAGCAACGGACCATGTGGGCGCTATGCAGTTGTACTCTCACTCTTAAGCAAAGACTCGAAAGCGCGCTGGGCTGAGCTGTGCAGGTCAACTGGACCATGCCCAAGTACTGACCATACGTTGCGTCT
>NW_003203393.1:0-1022 GCF_000006405.1 Perkinsus marinus ATCC 50983
GTTCGATTAGTCTTTCGCCCCTATACCCAAGTCTGACGAACGATTTGCACGTCAGTATCGCTACGAGCCTCCACCAGAGTTTCCCCTGGCTTCACCCTGCTCAGGCATAGTTCACCATCTTTCGGGTCCTAACGGATATGCTCATACTCAAACCTTTCACCGAAGATCAAGGTCGGTTGTTGGTGACCCCAACATGGCCATACGGCCTCACTTTCATTACGCGTATAAGTTTGCCACTCACACACTCGCACATACGTTAGACTCCTTGGTCCGTGTTTCAAGACGGGCCGGAGGCAACCGTTGGAAGCCAGCATCGCGATTACTAAGTGCGAACAATCTCAAAGCCACATCCTGGCCACTCGACGAATCGAAAAGCGCAGGGTAATGACAGTTAGAAAGCTCGTTGACCAGCAAACGCACTTCCTCACTGACCGAGTAGTGAGTATCGCAAGGAAGCAACCAATTCACAGATAGCGAACCAATTAGCATCCAAGGATTATTTCCACTCAGCCAGTGATGCTGACGACTGAAAGTAGGAAACACCACTAACATCTGCCAAACAACTGCTCAACACGACCAGGTCTGTGAATGAGTAGCAGAAGACAGGAGCGAGCAGCAATCCTACAATCAGCATATGCAACGGCGGCATCCGCTTCCTTCTCAACGATTTCAGGCACTATTTAACCCTCTTCTCAAAGTTCTTTTCACCTTTCCCTCACGGTACTTTTGTGCTATCGGTCTCGAGTATATATTTTGCTTTGGATGAAATTTACCACCCGTTTACGCTCCAATCCCAAGGAACGCGACTCGTTAGAACGCAGACCGTACGTGACAAACGGCGAACGACTCACGGGATTCTCACCCTCTATGACGCTCTTTTCCAAGAGACTTTCGTCCGCGATGCCACTGGTACTGCCTTCAAGCCACATTTCAGAACCACAAGTGATTCCGATTTGGCACTGAGCTGATCCCTGTTCATTCGCCATTACTAAGGAATCCTAGTTAGTTTCTTTTCCTCGCTT
>NW_003210828.1:5687-15703 GCF_000006405.1 Perkinsus marinus ATCC 50983
ACGGCTCATGCATGAATCCCACTCCTGACCATCTTAGCCCCAGAAATGCTTATAAATCAGCATATTCTTGCTGATTGAACAATGCTCATATATAGAGCATTTTTTGGGACTACCTGACTTATTGGGTGACCTGATGAGTAAATTATGACTTATAATACACGAAACAGATCAGTTAGTATCAGTGATAAAAATTATCCCTTGATCAAAAATTTCGGGACATAATATCGAGGTTGACAACCGAGCGACCTAGGTACGAGTCCTGGCTCCGTTCATTTCAGTCACATAAAAACGCTCCTGATTTACGAACCAGGTCCGAGATCACCACCGACTTCACCAATTCCGCATCCAGGAATTCTATCCTCGAGCTCTCAATGTTCAATTCATTGGACACAGTCAAAGGAAGAACCGTGCACAAGATTGCGCGCGCTAAAATGTTTCGAGCCCCTCCCAGACTTGATGTTCAACAGACACACTAACCTGTGTGTTACGGGATGGACCACGCTTCCCGCTGAGCTCGGAGATCACTTGAACAGTTAATCTCCACTAGTTGATAATCCCTTGTACCCAACCTACTAGCAAAGCACATCCATGGCAGCCATCATTCTGTAACCAGGAGAAGACATAACATGTTCGAGCCAGTGGAAATGCTGCAGAGGTCGACAGATTTTCCGCTTTGGGAACAGGAGCATCACACAAAACTAGATATGCTCTGGAAACAGAAACTTACTCAAGAAACGTGTCAACAGCGAGAGTCATGCTGTGAATAATGAGGAAATCAAGGAATCCTGCTTCAGCTGCGTCTCATTCCACTGATGGTATGAGATCGCACGAAGTCTGGTGGATCCGAGCACAGCTCTTATCAATCGATACTTGAAAGATTGGGCTGCGGTGAGCTCTTCTGTCTGGAAATAGTGTCTAAAACGACAAACAGTGCATAACCTTCTTGTTCGACGAGCTCGAACTTGTCATATCACAAGCACAACCTCTACCTCGTAGGCCCGAGAACCTCAACTGATCCATGCTCTGGACACCAGTAATCCACATTTACGGAACCCCCGTTGCCATCACTGATCTTGCCATGTGTAATCCAGTTGGAATGGGGGAAATTCCTCTTCAAGCACATGCCTACCTGATTCCAACACATTCTCAGGTATAGCGACTCCTCTGGTGTGAAAACTCACATGTCGTGCAAGAGCTGTTTGCTTGAATCTACAAGATGTGTCTAACTCCACTGCCACAGAAGTTCTCGTAGAATTGATGAATAGCCTGAGTTGCTGCACAGTCGGTGAATCATCGAGGCCTCCATCGATATTCCGGAGAATCCTGCAGAATTGTTCCACAACACGTGGAAAGCACCTTCTCTTACCTGTGAGCAAATTCATCTCCCGGAGACAACTGATTTGCTAAGGCCATTGAATGTAGACAGCGGACTTTATCAGTAATTGTCAGGGCCGAGCTCGGATTCCGCAATACCCTTAGAGTGCTTAAGAATCAGAGCGATATTTGCAAAAGTGGTTAGTACTCTCTCAACTTATCAACCTGTATTGGTAGCCCGAGAGATGCCCTTGCGTGGCAATGTCTAATGAATTCTTTCTCACCACCTTCCTCTAGGAGTCGGCTCTGGCGTACCATAGAGAGAGTTTGTCTTCAAATGAACTAGGCCAACTCACTGAAAAGTCCTCCACCGAAGTCCATCCTTCGAGTTTTAGGTTGGTCCTCGCTAAAACCGCAAGTATCTCTGTTGGAGGTAAGCAGTGTTGAGGTTGTGGAACCTAAGGGGATTGATGAGACGAGTCCCGTCCTGAGCTCATGAACTCTTCGGAATCGCTGCATCAATGATGCAGCATCATACATAGGATCTCTTACATGGCTGAGTAACTTCTGGATAGTATGTGCGGACGCATGACGCTGTACACGGGATACTTCACGACATAGCCTACCGAGTAGGCGGGCTTCGACAGGATCTTGCATCCAACTGCTTTTCGATCCGGAAATGGATGAGGCAAGTGGAGTCGTCTGAGCTCGCACTGTAACCTACAATATTCGAAACCCAATCAACCTAGTCAAGGCCGTGTCCTTTCAACTGGTAGCGGAACAATACTCACCTCGTGGGCAACAAGCTCCGGGAAGAAACGTGATAGTCGCGACAATTCCTGTATCGAACGGGAACTGGATACAACAACAGTCATGAACTCAAGTGACTCCCTCTTAAAATTCTCATACACCAGAGACATATAACCTGTATCAGAAGATACTGCCTTATACGCGTCAGAGCCACCAAATCTCACTATCACTCAGCCCAAGTGCGGCTTCACATAAACTGCAAATAAGCGCGATGAGACCGTGGGGATCATGGAGGGACGGGGGTCCTAGGTCTACCAGCCGTGTGAATAAGCACCCGACCATTTTAGGGTCTCCCAAATACTCACGGTTACGCAAACCTGTTGAGCAAACCTTTCTCAGATGACGAAGTACGAACGAGACAGGCTGAACAATTCAGCTTGAATTTCCAATAAACCTCACCAGGAATTAGACCTGCAATATCATCGATTGAGAGTTCTTCTCGTAGATCGATGATGCGCTTCGATAACGCTTCTACGAGTGATACCGGCAGAGAATCCGATGTCTCGTCCGACTGACAGGATGCAAGTGAAATTCACTCAGTGGATGTACAACTACAATGGTTCTTCTGATTCTCAAGAGACCGAGTGAACGAGATTACCTCTAATGTACGCTTGACCGAAGACATTAGTCTACATACTTCATGTGGACCCAACAAAGGAATATGCTCCTCCACAGATGAGATGATATTAGTCTGAGTACCATCAACATTTGAACAGAGAAACGGTCCCTAAGCTCAGCTATACTCCCCACCAAGGCTCGTCCGGAAGGAGAGTCCGGACTCCTCGATAGCATATCTTCTCTCCTTCCCTGCAGAATCGCAGTAGCCAGGCATACCCATGTCACCTTCCATTCGGAGAAATCATAGATATGAATTTTTGGGCCGAGCCTCGCGGACATGCACCTAACCCAACTTCCTAGTGAAGAAGGGCCTTCGACGAAGACTCATAGCTTACTCCAGAAAATCCGCATCACAATCTTTGAAAGCTTCCAAAGCCATACCACAGTCCTTAGCAGACAGTCGAGTATTCGGGTCGTCAGTTAGAAGCCGTGAAAAAATTCCAGCCAAGACCTGGAGATGCTCTGCATGAGACCTGATACAACAGGATAGACCCTGACGGCGCAAATGGTCACATTCAAATGAAACTCAGTGAGTTTCCTTTGAATGTGACCATTTGAGTTTAACTCACACTACCGAGACAACTTCGCAAGTCCATAGGCGACCCATGCAATCTGCTGCGGAGTTGTGAAAGACACCGTGCATTTCGATACTCCGAGTATCTAATTCAGAGACCATGGCATTGATAGATTATGAAATGCCGAGTAGCAAGCCGAACAACAACTCACTCGGTTCTTCGCAGATGTTATTATATCCTCAGCGACTCGAGCATGAGCCGAGTCCTTCTGCAATATAAGGGGCCTCATGCGAGTCATCGCAGAGAAGACTTTTGAGAGGTCTCGACCTAACGAATATGGGAATACGATAGTTGGATCATATTGGGTTATCCTGTGCCTAGCGATTCGTGAGGAGTAGCACATGATACGATTTAGGCGCATGAGAGACAATTCCAATACCTCAGGTATTATACCTGAGAACGACGGGGTCTCCACCAAGTCTTTGCAACGCTTCAGGTATTCCAACCACAAGAGACTGTTATAATATTTCTCGTTCGCAGTCGCTTCCATTGCTGCGGCCAGAACATGGTGCTCCATGCGACGCACCTAAGAAGCTCCAACTCATTCGCATTGCGGATCGGAGGCAAACCTCAGATATGTTCCGCTGATACCGCTGTAGAGGAGACCAATTCTGCGATCCGCTCTCGGGATTGTGCCCCCGAAGGGCTAGCGCTGACCTCCGCATCCTAGGCGCTATGCTAAAGAATCTCATTTCCTTGGCAGTTAGCATCAGTGAGGTCCCCAGTAGTGAAACCATTCTAAACCTAACCTATGGAAGGTATCCCATAACGAACTCCTCGTAGACTAATCCAATGGACGTAATAATATTAACACGGAGCAAGAGAGTGATTATCGAAATAAAAAAAGTAAATTTGGGCCTCAGCAAATAACTACGAGGTGCAGCACTCGCTGCTATCGAGCTAGCACTCACTAGCAGTGACAAGAGTCATGATATACAGAGATATATCTTCCATTCTCAGAGCTCTAATGGACATGTCGATCTGATCCGTGAAGCAGACACTGCCTGATATGCCAGGTTACTTCACGATACAGGGTACATTCCTCTCTTCGCTGAAGCTTCGTTAGCACTACGATCGGGCACAAGCTTGCGACCAAGTTGAGCCAGTTGCTCCCAATTGAAACTGCAAGGTGGAATCACGCACTCTACCACTGTGTCATCAACATCTTCCCACCGTGAGCGTCGTGTGTTCTTTTTTTCCATCCTTACATGATCAGCTCCTTCACTACCATTTCTAGTCTCACCGGTGGATTTCCGAGACGTGTCAGGTGACGATGACTTCTGGCCGGTGATCTTCTCCCAAAGAGGATCATATCCTTCATCCACGGATGACGAATCTTCACCAGAAGGTCCAGCAACTTTGACTGTCTGATCATTATGCGCCACGCGGTCAAGCAGCACGGCTTCGAACTCGTGCCTAGATGTCTGTGTGAAACACGACAAGACGAATCACATCTTCGGTCCTACCAATCGAGGAACCCGTCTCCATTTTTGTCGCACTCAGCAATTATCTCTTCCACAGGAGTACCGTCGTATGATTCACCTAGCACCTGAAATTAATGTCAATTACTTCTCGGGAAGCTCATCCCGGTTATTTATCATCAATAGAAGTAAGGATCGACGCACTTCGCGTAGATTATCAGCAGTAATCTTCCCAGTGCCGTCAGTATCCATTTTCGCAAACATCTCCCTGATTTGCTTCTCGTGAGTCATCATACGCGCAGACATTGCCGCGGCCAAAAACTCGGAATAGTGAATCTGAGATTGACAATTCTTTTCGTTAAAGAATCCCAAACTTCATCCATAACTACCTCGCCACCTTGTCCAGCATCGATCCTCTGGAATATAAATCTAGCTTCGCTCTGATCCACGTTCAAGTGATGCCGAAGTACCGCCATTAAATCTTGGGCAGAAACAGTGCCCGTCCCACGTATGTCGAGCGCCTGAGAAGAATCAGCACTGAAAGGGACAGTAAGCAAACGCCGAGCGTGCGGATGCAGTATGCCGCCGACTCTGCCACATGCGGGGATCGTAGAGAGCTCACAACTACCACACCTGGAACTCCTTAGCAATGGCTTCCAGATCAGTGTTGTACGTTGTCGAGTAAGCCATGAGTCCGATGGCCGCTCGCTTCAAGACATTAGATTGGGCGAAGTCACGCATGGACTTTACCACAGCAGGGCATGTTAAACTTGGATCTAGAGTACCTTAAATCAAACCAATTGACCACGCAGTGATGCAGGACATCAGATATACCCGAAACTGTCCAGGTTCCATCCTCATTCCCGTATCGCAAAAGCCAAGGATGGTTGATAGCTCTTCCGGCTGAAAGGCGATCAGCAGGATCCTTCTGCAGGAGCTTTGAAATAAAATCCCGTGCAGGGCTGGATATGAAGTCCCAGGATGGGCCAGAAAATGAATACCTGAATCCACACAACGAACCCTGAAGTGTTCATAGAATCACCCGAATGAGCAGCAGCCAGAATCCAGCTGTCGAGTGACTCACGTTCCTTTTGAGACCTTTCTTAGAATCTCTTTGTCCGTGTCACCATCGAATGGAGGGACCCCAGCTAGCAACATGTATGTCATGACCCCTATGGACCACATATCACAAGAGTAATCATACTTGCCGGTCATCACTTCCGGTGCAACATAGTATACAGTTCCTGGAGAGAGAGGCACAAGTTGCAACTACCTACGTGTCATACCTCATCGGCAAGTGGTTGCTAGCCAGAAAGTGAACCCACTGACCCAGTGTGACTGGAAACAACTCACCTGTGATCGCCGTCATGGGAACACCTCTAGAGAATATCCTAGATAGGCCAAAGTCGATCAACTTCAAACGCGATTTTTCGCTCATATCAGCGTAAACAAAATTCTCGAGTTTCAAGTCACGATGACAGATATTCTGGTTATGACAGTAGTTCACTGCCAGTACCATTTGTCGGACCTGAGCAAACCCAACTGCAATGGATGAGTCCCACTGTGAAACCCGCGACACATCCCAATGCACTACCACATCGCTAGCATCACGTTCTGAGAAGCGCTTGCGCATCGCCAGTCTATCGTATAGTTCTCGACCAGTGCATAGCTCCATGACCAAGAAAACGTTACCATTGACCGCACTTTCATCGTAAACCTGAGAATCAACCTGGCCCCAGTACAGTACGGAGACCCCACCTCGAGCAGCCGACAGATATTTGGATGATCTAGCCGCAAATAAATCTTCACTTCTGTCACGATTTCGTCAATTTTATCGGCAGGTAAACCGCGAGTACTCAACACTTTCACGGCTACCCTCTGACCATCCGACTTCCGTTTTGCTACTCTAACGGATCCCGAAAGACCTAGAGAATACAATCAAACTCCTAAGAGTCTAAGATGTATGTCATGGATGCGACTATACCTGTTCCTAACACAGCGGCATCTCTCGGCATATCATAGATGCGGTCGAAGCGACGGCTACGCAATATCCTCCCCTTCTGATTAGATATCCCTTTTCCCAGAATAGATGCAGATGAAATTGTCGCTGGATAACTATCCCCTCGGGAATCGGTATGAGCGTTCAAATATCCCTTTGTAGAGGGCGACGTACCCGTCCGTTGCCTTCGACCCGTGGTAAGGCGGGATACATCTTGATCAACCGACAGGCGACGACTGTCGGCATGCGGCGCTCGAGCAGGGAGTGTAGTCCTAGTACTTCCCAATTGCGAACTCGGAGATGATCCAAAGCCGAATACGAATCGAAAACATGATGTGATGCTATCCATAGCCTCCTGCAGTAATGTGCGCCTCCGACGGTGAACACCTGAGAGCGAAGCACTTCCAACGACCTGCTTCCGCACCGGTATCAGGGCGTGCACCACTGACCTTACCTCTATTCAACATGGCGAGACGGTGTCCATGTCCAGCTCCTCCGTGCGGGGTATTTAGTGAGAATTGATTCGCAAGCAGGTTTCCATGAACAGGAGTGGGTTCTTCTGTGAAGCTGACTCGCTTCTCAGCCATACAAATGATCGTCTACTAATTCAACAACGCCTACATCCACGCGTCGGCAACAAGGACTCCTTCCCAAGGGGCTACCCTAAGTCGATTTCGATGTCGCAGACAATTGAAGAGCCGACATTAGCGCAACACTGATCACAGACACGATGATAATACTGAGCATGCTATTTCACATAGACTCCATATCTCTCAGTGGGCTGAGATACCCCGCCACGGATCAGATGCCCCACCACAGGAACTCAGGTGAGATCCTTATGTAGAGTGACAGAGCTAGACGAGTCCACTATTTCATCGATGAGTTCTCTCATCGCTCCGAGGATGCTGTTTCTCACGAGAGTTTCTTCCAATGTACTGATGATCTCCTGAAAAGAGATTGGCTACGGCTGTTCTGGATTATTGGAGCGAACCTCTGTTGCTAGTAAGCTCGAGTGAGTAGCACACAGCCCCTCCAAGGCGACCATCAGCTGTGTGGTTTCAGGCTGTGTTGTGATCGCCCACGAATCTCGGAAATACCCAACCGTCTAAGAAGACCGGAATGCGGCAATTTGATCGGGATCTACTTATACCGGAGCATTAAAGGTGACGGCGAGCTTCAAAGAATCGCCGGGGAGGAGCGTTCCTCTGCATTGATGACACGAGAACGGGGACTGTGTGTACAGTGCCACATTTGTGATCAGCGCTTCCCGATCAAGGGATGCATCCTGGGCGAAGGAGAAGTTTATAACCTATCAGACCTTCCTCCGAAAAGATATGTTCGCTCATTCCCAACTACCGTTGATCCGTTGTTCGTTATTTCGATCTCCCTTGAATCAGTTTGTGTTCCGGTTACGAATGTAGTGAAAAATACCCTTGATGCGGATAGACATACGCTAGGGCCACCCTCTTCCGCAGTTCCAACCCCTGAAATTTCCTGATCAGGACACATCACTTCCTCAGATACCCATGCACGCCACATCGTCCGTTTCTCCTGAGGTTTTCATCCCTGCGACATCCGAATGTCCGGCCGTGTGAGAGTCCTTCGAGCCCTGAGACACTAACTCTCGCGGACTCTCCCCCGTACAATACCTACGCCTTCAGTGCGCTCGCCAGCTTCTTCGACCACCGATCGCTCTTGAATGCCCAAAATTTCTAACGTATCGTCAAGATTCAGCACTCCGGGCGCAGCTTCCGTCATCGGCAAACGGAACCTCAGCTTTTGGTGAAACGTTAGGCAGTGACAATGCCTCTACCTTGTCAACCTATCCCGCAGGTACTGATCATCACGCCATGTCTTTGTCGATTTGTTTTTCAGGGAAGTAAAACAATCCTTGAGCCATGGCTTCCGAATGATCTCGCTGTCTTGACGCGTCTTCGACAGTCTCGATGGCACGTACAGACCCGAAAACATGTTGCCAACCTGGAAACAAGCCGTTTTGAGACTCACATACCCCTATAAGACAAGTTTACCTGACTGAACTTCACTCCACCATCACGCAGACTGTGATACCATGAATCTTCCCCGCTTTTCTCAACTAGTGGCGTGACCATGTCGAGGAGGTCGAACAATTCGATTCTCTCCCGGTGCCTAACATGACCTCACGGAACTACATGTCATACGTAAAAAACTATTCTTCTACTCCTCGGCTCGGGTTATAGCGAGTTCGCCAAGTTCTCTCCTAGTGACCTTCCCCGCAAGTGTCCGAAACCTACAAGACAAGCTACGCAAAACAGTGTAGTACAGCAATTACTTTTCCCATTCCTGAGACATTGCCTCATGACGAGCAATGACTCGGCCTTCTCGATCGGCCATTAACTTGCCCTCCAAGGTCAGACTTTGCAACCTCCTACAAAAGTCCAGGACGATATGAGCGTAGAAACCAACAAAATATCACGCCGCAGAATTGGAGAAGACCAGAATGAAATCGAGATGGCAAGCCCTGCTACTTCAGCCTCGCTGCAAGGTAAGTGCTGCGCAACCGTCCGATCTCATCTTGCGATGGGAACAATGGTTTAGGTTCGCAGCGGCTCTGTCCATCCCCTGAGGAGACCCAAATGTTCCGATTCCCAGAAATTAGGCGACAGGTCGTCGATCAGTCAAATTAGCTGCACTCCGTTCCGTTTTACCGTCATATGATGTCCGCAAGGATCGCCCGCGCGCTGGCGGTGCGGCTGTAGGCCTATCCAGAGCGCACACCTGGATGGGTTCCTCGCCATCCGTATCGCGTCTGGGTCCTCGTCGTCGAATGAATATCCTCATCGGCTCCTCGGACATCACTACTGAGCCGGGTGAGGTCTCGAGAAAGGACATACGAGGAGAGAGACAATATGCAGAGCCTGGATCGGGAACGTGCCAGCTGCGCTACTCAGACGACCATTTGCCCTGAACACGGTGATCAAATCGTCGGGAGCTAGGTATCGCAGTAAGCAACGACCATGTTGCATTACCCAACCGCAATACCCTAGCAATAGTAATGGTAGTGATTCCTGCTAAGGAATCGACGAGAGTGAAATCCTGGACGACAGAGGAACACAACTTGCACAATGAAGCACGCAGGAGAAACCAAAGTGCTTCAATAGACGCTAGACTGACTCACATGCAATTAAGATGAGTGATTCGATATAAATCCTGTGGGGATCATCAGGTCGTACTTTCTTCCTGCGATGGACGGTCTTGTACATCCGCCGCGGAGAAAGTTATGACCTTAGTGAGGAAGAG
>NW_003210828.1:15803-71676 GCF_000006405.1 Perkinsus marinus ATCC 50983
CATATTGTTTCGCAAAATGGTTCAAAGTAAACGATCATCCCAATGGAGTCAACTTGACCAAAGAATCTTCCTCACTAAGGTTCATAGTGATCCTCCTTCATTGGTCAAGTTGACCCCATTGGGATGATCGTTTACTTTGAACCATTTTGCGAAACAATATGAACTGATTATATAGCAGGAGTTAAGGGGGAGAGGGATTGTGTGGGTTTACCCGCACAATGCCATCAGGCTTCACCAATGCCATCATGCTATCAGGTACCAGAAAACTTTGAAACATTTACGGGCGAGCACATTCGAGACAGATGTCCAAAGGTAAACTGTGTCACATTCCGACACATTGTAGTTCAGATTACTAAATGTTGTCCAAACATGTCCAATTGGTCAAAAAGCTGTCCAAAGGTCGCTACAGATGTAATTGGACAACTTCATGATGAAAAAAATATATTCGACAACTTCATGTCCAAACTACTCACTTAGGGTAGTTTTTCGACAAACTGTCCAAAAGTTAGTCTTAGGGATTCGTTTTGACAACCCTCGCTGTCCAAAGGGCTTTCGACAACTTTATGTCCTAAGTTGATGTGTCCAAAGGTCACGCAATCGTAAACTCCCATTTGATCTGGGGCGAGCGCGACTCTAAAGTTTTCGAACATCAGCGGGATTCGCCAGAGAAGTATTGGATTGTCCTTCCATGGGTTTCAGTATAACGTCGATCCCCCCACTGGTCCCAGTGCCTGATCGTGGCGTGGGGGTCACTGGCCAAGGTTGGTCAGATCGAAACTGGGGCCGGCTTGCCATCACTCATACATCCACTCTACGAGTGTGATCACCGAGGATGGCTCGATGACGGCGTTAGTCCCCGCTTAGCTATATTAAGTGTTATCGATCTTTCTAGTGTCAATTAAATATAAGTCATGTAGCAGTTTTATCGTGGTATATCGTGGACACGACATACTCTAACGGTCCTCTCCTACAACGTTGGTGGTCTACAGTCTAGCCGTTCGGAGTTATTACGGTATCTTAAATAAGCGAAGGTAGATGTGGGATGTCCTCAAGAAACACATCATTCGGAGACGAGTCCTCTAAACTTCCCAGGCTATTCGGTGGCACATAGACCAGGGGCAAGACTAGCAGCACGGGGGAGACTGAGTGATGGTCTAGTATGCCTGATCCGCAATGGCATTACATTATGTTATTTACATATCGTACCACACACCAGTATGCCCATGTCGACACTCAGAACGCATATATGGCGTTGGGGGTTACCTTACTAAACCTACCGTATTCGAATTTGGTTACTATTTGTAACATCTATTTCCGACCGGCAATGGACTTAACAACCGTCGATCTCCCGCAGATCGGATCTCCGCAAGTTCTAGAGGTGGGAGACCTCGACGCACACCATCCCTGCGAACTCAGATCATTCACCATTGAAGATTCGCTGGTCTCTTACTACGCAGCCATTATTCATCCCGAGACCACCTCGGAGAGTATCTACGTGGAATTATGCCAAAGCCTTATGGGAAGAATATCGGACAAAACTGGATACATGCAAGCCCTATTGGAATCGCACATTGGAGTCTCCATGACTTGGGAAAAACCGATGGGTCATTTACACACGAGTACGAGCAGGTCTACCCTGAGACATATTACGACGCCATCTTTGGAAGACCTCAAGCGAGTACTCCAGAGAGTTGAGATCAGCACAGCGACAGTAATGGGATACTTCTGTCTATACACGACCTCTACTTCTCCAAGTCTGGTCACTTCTCCCTCTTCGGGTGCGATACGCAGAAGGTTCACTCACGCTCCAATGGATGAAGGCCCACGTGGGTTTTGGACCCCATGATGCGGTAGATGAACGCGCTCGAGCCCAAGTACTCATGCCACCAGTCTTCCCTCGAGAAAAGTGGAGTAGCACTCTCGCTCACCTCCGTCTCCAACAACGCCACCGCCTGCACGAGGAATGCTCACCTTTGCCATGATGGCCGTCACCAGGGTCAGAGAGTCACCTGCCGTTCATCTACGCTACTCTTGGACTAATGATGCCCTACACACCTTCACCCGCAACGGCCAGAGTCTGTTGTGCCGCCTACGGCTTGGTGTGCTCCCATTCGCCCGATCCTCTACGTCCTCAGCATGTCATAGTGCTCCGCACTCAATACAACACCTACTACTCTCATGCCCGGCCTTTTTGCAACTTCATCCTCGTCATTCCCCGGTTATTATCCCCCCACGGATATCAAGCATTACGTACTGCTCTACACTGACAAGGAGTCTATGCAGCAGGCATTTAGCATCGCTAAACTTTCTCGTTGCCTCATTTAGCTGTCTCAAGCTCTACTCTACTGTTTACATCATACCATTGACCTGACTTCATCATTCATTCATTGCTTTTCTCGCTCATCTATTGTTTTCTTGGGGAGCTGTCGTTGAGCCTCTCGTGACCACTGGAGTCGGCGATTGTATGTTTAAGGGCGATAGGCCACTAGGCCCGTAATGCCCGGCACCAGTTACACACACACACACACACACACGTCGATCGCTTCAAGGTGCAATAAGGGCGATGGGATGTTTTTGGTCTACACATTAGTATAGTGTATTATCCAGATAAGCCATGACAAAAGTCAGACCGCCTAAGGCTCAGAATCCATCCCGGATGTGTGTCAGTGGGAGACCCTGGAAGCAACTCCCCGGGAGAATGTAATATCGGAACTGAGGGCAGCGTTTTTGTCTATATTGTACCGTGTTGAATCAACAATGTTGATCAGCCACGTGGGGTTCTGAATTTCAGTGGGTTTACCTGGTTGTATCGATCCCTGCAAATCCAGGGTGAAGTTCCAAAATGTTCTAGCACGACGATCATTCTTTCGCAGTGGCTTAATAAAAACGCCTTGATCGCCATGACTCTTCATAGGCAAGCTCATCAGTATTCTTCTTCATTGCGCTCATGCAATTATTGATTCGATGTATGACATCTTGCTAGGACTATCAAAGTTAAGGCAAGCAAAAGGGACTATCGTCCTCCTGCTAAGCCCGGCATGAGCAAGTTCGATGCCCGGAAAATTCGCGAGCGCGACCTATCCTTGGCTAAAGGACGCGAAGCAGAACTAAGAGCCATCGCTAAAGAGAAGAGGGCTATCGCCAACAAGAAACGTGTGGAGAAGGCGGAAAGGAAGAAGGAGAACGAGATCAGGAGCGGCCAGTACCAGGTATCTATTTTGGGGTTTCTACATTAAGCCAGATAACCAGGCTGCGCCAATGAGTTACGTTTCAGGTGATAAAGAATACGAGCAAGCTCCGCAGATATGACAAGAAGGCCATGTCCAAAGTGATGAAGATGAGCCCGGAGATGATTGAGGAAATTAGTCGGAAGGGGCGTCGCTCCACCCGGACAAGTGTTACTCCTTCGTTCAAGTAGTCACTTGAGTGGGTGAGCTGGTCACTAACTCCACACGTTTCTCTTCGTTTACCGCTACTGTTTCTTATCTGGCAAAGTAACAGTGTTATGGTTTTCGATGTGAGAAGTGATGCGGTTACGGGTGCATGTAAGTGTGGCTCTCCTCAATCACATGGTCGCTCCTACTTCTACATTTCTAAAGACCTTCTGGAGAGTGCACCAGAGCTCTTTGAATTCGTTGAAAGTAAGATGAGTTCCTCCGCTGTATCCTATTTAGTATACTCTATCATATCACAGGCTCTGAGCGATGAGGCTTCGTTCGACGAAAAAGAGGCACATCGGAAGCAGTCAGCGAAAATTCTCAAAGAAATGTTTGCACCAAACTTTACACGGTAAGGTTTTTGAATAGAGCCAATGTAGGGACTAATCCTTTCAGCGCTGTGCTGGAACTTGTGACATCTGACGAAGCTCGTGAACAGCTCGCTGCAACCTTAAAAAAGAAGGCTATCTGTTTCACGGATGAGTTCGAGACTGCGGCGGTGGAGTGCATGGCTGCGATGGTTCGAGGGTAATAGGACGGTACTTTTTATGAATTGAGCTGTAATTTGGGAAAATGAGTTGCTTCGTCGTCCGCTTCGAAGTTGAATAACTCGATTCATTTCTCTCATCACTCTTCCTTCGTTCGGTCCCTCCGGAGTCTACTGGTTAATGTCAGGCAAGCTCTGGATCCCTCTCGATTCCATAGCCACCCCGATATAGACCCCGACACCAGGCGGGCGGCATCGACGATGATAGAGCTAGGGTTTGCTAAGATCATCGGTGGTAATACAATGGGTAAATCTCGGGAGGCATTTCGGCGCCAATGTACAGGTGGCTTCGAGCAAGGCAGATTATGGTTATGCAGTCCTGCCATGGGGAGGGTTGGGCAGTTGCTCTTGGGAGCTCGTCCGACTGGCGATAATGCTAAAACAGTGACGCTTTCAACTGGAGGAAGACGCGACTCCGAGCTGAGGGCCGGCGTTTTGCGTTTCCTGGATCTCCTTGTCAAGGATGGTAATCGGGATATCCTAGGCCACGATAACTATCGCACATCTGTATGTTCAGTATATTTAGATTGAGCTCGGCTATGTCTCACTCAGACATAGCCGAGCTCCAACCAGACATACAAACGGTGTGAGTACAGTCTCTGTTACTTTAGAAGTTGCTCGTGTTGTGCAGCCTTTACTACCATTTCCATCGAACCGTATCGCTCAGGCCACCTCTCCTCGGACTCCCATCGTAAAGAATTGGTCCATGGCTGTCCGATGGTCAATAGCGTCTTGGTTGAGCGAGTTAATGGGACGATTGATTCCCTGGAGGAATGGCTTAGGTGAGTCTATGGCTGTTTCTCTTACCGCCCAGCACGCGTCCAATGTTGAACGAGTTTAACGATCAAACTCTCAATTGTTGTTTCGCAGAGCTCCCCCGAATACTCGGAATCCAACCGACGTCAACATTTCTCTAACAGATGCTGCCAATAGTCCTATACTCAAGCTATATAAGGTAATATCAGCTGTGGCTTCGAAGGTGATATTGTCCTATTTCAGGATATTCCAGACGCTTCATTGAAAGAGGATTTCATGACTGTGCTGGCTCTTACGATTCGCGAGGCATCGAACGTAAGTTGCAGATATCACGCGGGGTGGGCTTGCACCAGATTGTTCGAAGTTCGTATTACTCATGTTTGCGTGCATGCTCACTACGAGGGTCGAGAAACCCGAGCTACCTGAGAATTGGCAGCTGTAGATACCCGCCTGTAAGGAGTACGCAGATGAGGCTGATCGAGAGTTCTTTGTGTTGCATACCACTGGGAAGAGTGTTCTCTCGCGTTGGCTTGACAAACAGATTCAGAAGTAAGTCGATGTGACAGCATTCCTGCCGCATGTCGAATTCTCCCTGGATGCTTGCTGCACTCTTCGGTAGCCTGATTCGTGATTCCACGGCAGGCATAATTCACGAGCATTGGAAGATTACAAGAAGTATCTCGCGTTGGGTCCTACGGAAGCAGATGCCGCTATTCAGGCTTTCACCTCAGTAATAACTTTACAGTGATTCCTCGTATAGAAGGGGCGCTGCGTGGTTTGCGTCGACGGTTGTGTATTTAGTTCGAGATATTATGTTCGTTTAGATACTACCTCTTGGAAGCAGCCAATTCACTCTACCATTTGGTGCTGATATCGATCGGGCCATCACCAATTTTCACTTTGCTAATATAAACTCTTCCAAGGCGGCTCGTCTCCCACGGTGAGTTGGCGAAGAAGGCATGGAATCATGGGAAAAGTATATTGATAGGGACGTCCTTTCTGCGGATACGGTTGGATCGATTCTCCGGCTCCTTGGCGTTGGAATCTTCGAGGTGGATGTCCGGAATACCATGGCCAAATGCATTAGTCAACCACACAGCAGAGTGAGCACCTCCCAAGGATCACAGAGCAACCACTCAGGCTTCGAAATAGGTTGCGAACGTCAAGAAAATACAGATGGCGGATCCGGCGGTTTCACCTGGGGACGACGAAATTGTCATCATGAATATGGGTATGATAATTCTATGCTAGAATTCCTGTTTTGCATGTCATTGAGCATTTTCAGGAGCTGCAGTAGGGCCCAGTCCCGATACAGCTTCGACACTAGCCGCTGGCGTTGCAGCACGAGTTCAAGCGACCTTGACTGGTGCAACAGTGTCAAAAACGACGGTGAGTTGACGAATCCCGACGGTATCCGTCTAAGTACGGTCTTTTTTACATCAGGCCCAACCAGGTGATAATGCTTCATCGCTGAACAAGAACGATAGTTTGATGGCGCCGGGGCCGTCAGTTGTCGAAGACACTACTGGCGAGGCTGAAGATTTGGGTTAGTATTCCACAGTCGGCCTACGTCGTTAACTGTTGCTTACACTCAGTTGACCTGCTCCTCAAGGAGATTTTAGCACGGGTACCTGCGTCGGCTAGGAAATTCCGACCACGCCCAAAGAAAATCAGCAAAGGCGTTTACAAGTATTGGCTACTTTAGTAGTGCAATTAGTTTCACATCTTGACGATTAGGTTCGGCCTTCGAGATGTTTCGTTTCTAACACGGGATGGCTCCTTGTATGTATCACACATAGACGGTATAGCAGCCAAACCACAGGTGCCGAAAGCTGCCCTACTTTGACGTCTTTTGATCTATTAGTGTTTTTAGTACGGTGAGACTGAAGTATCTGCTACCACCTTCGTGGCCTCTGAGTATGGTGTGAAGGCACCTTCGGACTTGGACAACTTGACGAACCTTCTTCGGCCTTCCAGCTTTGGCCTTCAACGCCAACAGGTAGATTGTATATGAGGTTCATGGTTCAATACTATGATTCTATAGTTACTTCCTGGGCCCTCCAGCTCTATGTTGCCAGCCGGGGCTCCCTCATCGTCATCATCAAATACAGTTGGGGGAGGCAGTTCTGAGCATCTGGTTCGACGGACCATCGATTGGAAATCCTTCGGGTTCCTGCATCGACTCATCAAACTTGGGATGGATGCTAACGATACACAGTGGCAAGCTCTGTGGGATCGGTTTTCAACCAACGAGGGGTTAGGATCAGCTGCGAATCCCCGGAAGCAAAAGCTTGAAACACTTCAGAAGTTCGTGGAGCAGAGCCTGGTGTATGCCGTGCGCAAGGACTGGGCGAAGGAGCTGTTGTATAAGAAGCCTGGTGATCCAGATCCCGTGATCGATTCTATGAACGATGAGAGCGAGATTGAGCCCACACCTTCACAGGGACCCGCTGTCGCTTTAAGAAGGAAGGATCGACACAAGAAGCACCGACGTCACCGCCACCGCTCACGCTCTCCATCTCATTCTCGGCGTAGGAGTAAATCGTTGAGTATTGCTAGTATTTCCCGCTCGGAGGGTCGTCTATCCATGAGCGGCGGGTCATCGCCCCGGCCCTTCCCTGGTTTCATACCTCCGACTGCTCCAGTTCCTCCCGGACATGGTGCCTTCTACAAGACTCGATTGTGTCCGCTCTTTCAATCTGGGTCTTGTCCTCGTGGGCAGGCTTGTAGCTACGCCCATGGTCCCCAGGAACTCCGCCCCGATGTAGCGGCCGGAGGTAGGCTTAGTGGAGGCTTGATGGGTGGTCTTCACACAGGCACTGTTATGCCAACTGCACGGGTGGGTGATAGTGTCACACTTAGCACTACTGGAGGTGGTGGGAGTATAATGGATGGAGGTGCCTCATCCATGCTGCCCATGGGAAGTGCTCCGCCCAATAATCCCTACTATAAGACGCGGATGTGTCAGGCGTTTCAGCAAGGGCTATGTCAGAAGGGTGCCTACTGCAACTATGCCCATGGTGCTGATGAGATGGCATATTATGGAGGCGGTGTATCTGGGGTGCTTGCTGGCGCGGGTGGAGATCTGCCTAGAGGTGCTGTCAGTGCAAATGATATAAGACTGGCCGAGAAGCGGCGGTTTGAAAAAAAACGTCACCATCATAGTAGGTCTCGGTCCTCTTCTTCAGACGCTTCATCGCGGAGCGATTACAGTAGCGACAGTAATAGCAGTAGTTCAGGGGACGAAACTAATCGTCGTATCCGAGAACTGCAACAGCGGCTTGGACTTGGCCATAATGGAGTTAATAAGCTACCGGGCAGCAATGGTCCAATGGGACCACCGGTTGCAGCGGGGATGGGCATGATGGGCCAGCAAGTTTCTATTCAAGCTCCCGCTCCAAGGAGGTATAGAACTGAATTATGCAAGCACTTTATGGAGGGTAAATGTGGCTATGGGGAGCATTGCTCTTACGCTCATTCCATGGAAGAAATACGTCAACACGTAGCTGGTAACCTCCCTGCATCTAGCCCAATCCAGACCTCGATTCAACAATCAAACTTCACGACGGGGCAACCACTCCCTCAGCCTCAGTTCAATACAGCATCATCAGTGTCTCTCCTGGAGAGTGCACGAAGTGATCAATCAACTAAGCGGAGCCAGTTGGGACACGGTCACCACCACCACCAGAAGGATAAGAAGCTTCGTACAAGTTCTGGTGCACCTGCTGCGGTGAAGATCTGTCTCGATGATCTCTAAGGTCCTTACGAGTCGACTCTAATGTAGCAGCCTGGCAACGGTATTCAGTTCCTAAATATCATTATCGTGGCATCTTAGGTGATATGCTACCGAAAAGTATTTCTTGTGTCTTCCAAGACCTCATCAGTCGTTAAGGTTATATCATTGATCCACGTCTTTTGGTGACAGTTACGTTCTGATGGATAGAGCTGATTGTACAATGTCTTTTCTCTGATTGTCCCTGTCTCTGTGTTCTCAGTTGGTGATTAAAAGTATGGGACAGCGCTCCTGGAGAAACATCGGTTACACTACAAGTTGCTAACGATACGGAACGACCAGTCGGTAGTAAGCAGTTGCTGGCCGAAACTGAGTCACTTCCGATTATCGCACATTTCCCTTCCAATCCGGAATCTGATTCGTAAGGTCTCGATGCCAATCTTCGTCCTGTCGATAGGCTTGGATTTTCGACAAAATTTTATGATTCCAGTTCGAACTCTAATCGGACTCCTAATTCGACCGATGTTACTTGTTCGGCCACTCGGCCGCCAAACAAACTTCCCATGCGCTTCGCGCTCGACTGCCGATTAAAAGGACGGTAAAACTCGATATTCGTCACAACATCAACCTCAAATTCCACATTCATGGTAGGTGTTCACGTATGGACGGTGAGCAAGGAGTCGAGGTGGCGCTGAATGTCAGTGAGCTGAGAGGTCGTATCCTGGAGCAACTGCAGCGGGACCCACAATATATCACCCGGTCAGATACTTTGCATACCTTCTGCTGGTTGTTTGCAACCGTATCGAGTCCTTGAAGAGTTTGTTCCAGGCCGATGCCTAAATGCAAGTGGCTATTTCGCGGGAGGATTGCATGCGGAAGAATTCCCACAAGATGCATTTGTCAACAACTCACCACTGCCATCCTTCTCCTCTAAGAGGGAAGCTGGAATATCGAGGGATTCCTGTGAAATCGCCGGGACACTTTCAGTATTGGAAAGATCGCGTATTCCATGTTCAATCTTGGCCAGAATAGCGTTCATTTCAGGATCAGCAACCGGATCGAAGGAAGCCTAACTTTTGTTTGTCAAGTGTACCCTGAACACGGCCTAGCGACACCATCTTACCCTTTTCGCAGTCTCCGTAGCATGAGACAATATTAGAAGCAATGCAGTCAGTGTGAATTTGGCAAACATTGTAGGGAAAGTTGTAAATAATAGCTGGACGCATATTCTCATTTCGACCACGCGTCGAAGCCTAAGAATGCACAGCGGCGAGCGATATCGGAATGGAAATAACCGGGCGAGCGCCGAACTCTGGCGCTCTGCTATCTGGTCCAGATGAGCGGAACTCGGGGTCATGGTACGGGCCGCTATCCCCGTACAGATTACGGTACGGTTGTGCGGTTGTAACTGCTACCATGGCACTAGAAATTGGCTGTTGCCTCAACTCAATGTCACTTCATCATTGAGACACCCTATGTGCCAATCGTAGTTCAATTCCTCCCGATGTCCAGTAACAATGCCCAGTTGTGCAGTGCTTTGAGTACTTTCCATAGGAAGGCCCACGACGATTCACACCTGGGTCTGGTAGTTCGGTGCTGTTAGATTTTTGGGGATGGCGTCTTTTATATCATCGTTGCAGGTGTGAGTCATAGCTGTAACCTCTCTAAACCATATCCCTTCCCGTGCAAGTTTGACAAGACTTGAGCTGGCAAGAATGACAGTGTTACAAGCAAGTTCCACTGTGAGAACTCAAGTATGTCACAGTTCCATTATATGACACAGACCAATCTCGCTGTAGCTTATCCTTAGCATCGTGCATGATACGACCGCCATACTAGTGAAAAATTCCATCTAGGAATAATCGATGCTAATAATCTTCCCGCTAAGTTGCCTCCAGGCCATTGGAATGCATGTTGCTTCAATGATTTTTTGTACTTTTCTACCAATAAATATCCTGTTGTGTGTTAGTATCGCTGGAGTGAGTGATGAGAGACAGACAATCAGCTTTTGGTGTCGTAACGTTTAGCTATGTGGCGTCAAGCTGCTAAGGTGTCTTATAACCAGTAAGCAACGATGATGGTGTAATCTCGGCTTCACTATCTCACTTGCGAGATATACGAATGAGATGGCAGTACTGCTACGTAAATGCCTCAAAGAACCATTCAGAAGTCAGGCTATGAAGAGCACCGGAGTAATCCTATGGTGTCATCTTGGCCTCCGTTACATCGTTCCCTGCTCGGTCGTTCACTGTATTTCATTCTTGCTAGGTTCAATTCCGAGAGAAATGGTTTGCGAATGGAACCGAGGTGTCGCGGAATGAAATTAAAGACTTCGACGGAGCTTTCAAGTAGTATCCGTTATCAAGAGTGTCTTTAAGATCTCTCCCAGGTTTGCGAATCCTAGTTCACTCGCCAAGTGAGGCCAGACTCGTGGTAGTATTATCGACTAGAGAACAAGGATTACGAGATTCTTGGAAAACCACGCTCCCCAGTTAGTTTCTGCAGTTCGGTATCTTGTTGTGCTGTACAATATATGGCCGATCACTTGACCTGATTCAGGCTGCTGATATGAGGTTATCATATTACTAGCCTCTGTCATCTTTGTCCAACCTCTGATAGTTTCTGAATTGTGATGCAATGGCTTCTTCGGAAGCTAAAGGTCAACAGCAACCGTGGTAGGACTGCTATCCTCGGAGTCTTTTGGAGTGCTGGTGCATGGGGTGGCATATATTATGCTTATCATAAGTACCAAGGTAGTACACAACCGTTGAAGTGCCCAAACGGCGAGCGATATTGTAACTCCGCTGCAGTGCTTATCTTGCGCAGATAGCAAAACAAAAGTTGCTTTCCTTGCTCCTAAGTTCGGCGTGCCACCTGAGGAGCATCGTCTGGCTGCGTTTCGGTAGTGCAGCTGTGTAGCTTCATCCCCTTGAGAGTTTGTTGACTTAGATGGGTTCAGCATCAAGGTATCGATCGTGGTGAAATGGGCACCACTGAGACCAGAGCCGACATCGAAGATGTGCGGAGTAGGTCGTTCAACCAGCTGTCGAGAACTCCAATCTTCGATTCATCATTAGGGAAAATATTGCGGTTCGCTAGAGGTCATGTTCTAGAGTGTGGGATAGGGACTGGTCGGCACAACTTGAGGCAGTACATTATTAATCCTCGACTGAAGAGCCTCACGGGTATCGATCTGGTGAGAGTGTATGGGTTTGGTAAGTATGAAACCATATCGTACATGTAGGTCGACGAGGCTCTTGAGAAAGCTGTGGAGCATCTTGATGCAGCGACTTCTGGTGTAGTAGATATGGAGAACAATGTCCTCGATGTTAAACCGAAGCATGTATCACTGGTAATTCGTGGTGGAGTATCCCGTCAAGATTATTCGGTACACGACCGGGGCCCACCGAGTACTCTGGTTGGTAGATACATGGTGACTTCCACAAGCTCCCGTTCCCTGATAATACCTTTGATACAGTCGTGAGTAGCTTCGCACTATGTTCGGCGGAAGACCCCAAGCGTGCATTATTAGAAATGGCGCGAGTATTAACGATATCCTTCGATATCATTTAGATGGTTCGCGAGTTAGGTTTCCCGGAATCGAGTGCTCCTACTGGAGCATGGTCTTTCTTGCTGGCGGATCATGCGTTGGCTGGGTTACCTTACAGGAGCGTATCCTGACCCGGAACATCCTTGGACTCACGGTACTAATGCCGGATACACTCGCCGCAACGTTATACCATCCCTCTTGGGCTTTCAGGGTGTTATCAAGATAGAGATATCCTCAAGCTGTGCCGTGACTGTGATCTTACGATTATTCGAAGGACAAGCTATCAGTACGGTCATGTTTATGAGATTCTTGCTAAGCATAGCAAGAAGGTGATATTCTATTCATCCTCATTTGTATCTAGTTCTCTGCAGCATGATGGTCTGTGATGAGGGGCTGTGATTCTGAACAGCTTGTGAATGCGGTCGATCTCTCTATTAACTTCTCCGGTTGTGATCCGTCCAGTTGATGGCGCGCACTAACGCCAGCATGCCGCGGAACGCTTCGATAAGCAATGAAGTGTCTGTTGTTAGGCACGCGAACGGGCAATTAGTGAGCATTCCGAAACTGTTGCCGGTCGACGCTTTGATGAGCGAGGCTTGGCGGAAGCCACTCTGTTTTACTCCAACTCGGCGCATGGGGGCTCGTTGCAGGAGTGGACGGATTGGATTCGGAGGAATAGATGGAAGGAAGAATGATTGCATGCTACCAGCGTATCTTCAACTGTTTCCAAGTGTGTAATGTTTCCTCTGATGTATCCACTTGAGTTGCAAAGTCTTTCCAACTTGGATTGGAAGTTCCAAGCTGTGTGCTCTGATTCAGAGCACGATTTTGAGCAGAGAACCGTTCAGTCTGACGGTTATCTCGTTCGCGTTGTCGGTAAAACGCTCGCCCATAAGAGGTATTGTTTGGTTGAAACTATGTCGCCTTCTTCTCCGAATGGATCAGCCTTGTTTTAAGTATTCGCAAATGACTGACAAGGTGCGTGTCTCTCATATTTTATGTAAGCATACCGGTTCGAGGAATCCTGTTTCGAGGCGTACATGTCATGAGATAAGTATTTCCCACGACGAAGCATTGAAGGAAATTAAAGGTCGGTCTGGATACATGACGGTGTAGTTTCTTGACTGAATTGTTCCATCGGTCTTCAGATATGATTGAGAAGCTCAAGGCAGATAAAAGGATTTTCTCTGAGATGGCTAAAGCAAGGAGCGATTGCGGTTCGTACAAGAACGGTGGAGATCTCGGATTTTTCGATAGGTAGTCCACGCCGACAACTCAGAATTGCTGCCAATTATGACTTGCTTACTTCAGGGGTGAAATGCAGCGGCCCTTCGAGGATGTTGCGTTCAGTCTGAAGATTGGCGAGCTGAGTGGGCCTGTGGAAACAGATTCTGGGGTGAGTTTTATATAAGTTGCGCATATATAGCTGGCAAATGAAAAGAGGGAGGGACTGGGTTTTCACAAGATGTTAATGTGGCGCTTTCAAAATGGGAAAATTGTTTCCTCTCCGTAGGTTCACGTGCTCCTCCGCACCGGTTAGTAGTTCCAATGTCCGTGGATTTCGCGTGAGTTTTTTGCTGTAGTTTGTGGTAGCTAACTTTTTCATCGTGGAAGCGCGCGTAGTGTTTTGAACGTAGGGTTATCGAGATACACAGCGAACTGGTAACATAAAGTGGAGTGCTACGAGTGACGTGCTGAACATCATGAGCAGAAAAAGTCCATTTTCACTCATACATACTAATGAAAATCCAGTTATGGTGATATAATACCATTGGTATTCACCTTGTCTCCTAGCTGCTGTGCATCACCTTACAACGAAGGATCCATTCAACATCAAAAATATCACTTCATTGCCACCAATGAAAATCCTTCACCGTGTATCATTGTCCAGTTGCCCCGACCATTGACTCAACTTTCTTTACTTTCATTCGACTCAATGGCATTGAGTCGAATGAAAGTAAAGAAAGTGTCCCCCCGTCGCGTCAAATCTATTGAGCACACCGTTACCAGCTTCAGCAGCACTAAGCGTAACCATACGACTGATAACATCCGTACAACGCTATTGGCGGGTCTAAAGTTAGAAATAGAGGATACGGTGGAAATGTGCTGTCTGATAAATATCTCATCATGAGAGTATCGTAAGTACCCTCCCGTACAACTGACACGATTTGTTTCTCTCTGCACACCGGAAGAGCTATTGGCACGTGTGAGATGAATATTTGCGAGAAGACACCATTTTCAAACGCAACATGAAATCTTAGCATCAATCAGAAACGCATGCTTTCAACAAGGTCACTAGCAGTATTCTTCGCAATCATATCGAGAAGCGCTCGCTTTTGTTCGACGAATGGCAGGTGTGATATCAGACGGATATCGTCTTCTACCAAGGTAGAGACCACCCATCCATGAGTCACCAAATAACGGATCTTCCAACTCGTTGCGCCATCTGGAAAAGGACGCTCAGAGCCATCAACGAACTCGATATAGTGGAGGTTTCCATTGACCTCTACAGCTATTTTCTCGTCTGGCTTGGCGATATCAACGACAACGCCCGGAACCACTGCATATTCATGACACCATTCGCTTCCAAGTACGAGACAGACCTTGGTATGCAAAGCACTACTCGAAACAACTCTGGCCCCGGGATCTGTCGTAATGGCCTCCTGTAAAGTTAGGCTCGCCTGATAAAGTTGAGCTCGGTGTGCTCGTTCGTAAGGATTTATCCTTGTCGCAAGTTGGCGCGCGAATAGAATGTCCGTACATCCACAAATAGCAAATAGAGACCATAATGTTATTGCAGCCTCCTTTGACGAGAATTCCTCGACCTGATGTTGTCGAAGGATTGCATAGAGGACTGGTACCACTCGAGAAGCTCCACGAGCGTCGAACACAGCGATCGCCCATAACATGCGAACTGTGTTACTCACATCCCTCACTAGCTCGCTATACCATTCAGCCACCCACTGATATAGGAGACTCATCACATTGGCAGGAAAACGCGAAGAACATGCACAAGCCCAGAGGAAGAAAGACATCTCTCTCGGCGACGAGTTGATGTCTATAAGCTCCGCCAGGTTTCGGAGCTGTGTCGTTACCTTCAGTACCGACATCGTCGACGCTGCTTGTCCGAGGGCAAACGCATACGCTGCACGATCCTGATCATTGATCATATGCATTGATATACCGGAGAGTCTTTCCGGTGATACGGCCCAAGCGATAGTGGACGGGTTTCCACTGTGGACGAGCGCCCATATTGCCATGATAGCATCCCGTGAATTCGGTTCATTCCATTCGCGACGGACAATCGGTACCAGCACGTCGAGTTGAGGCCTCCACTCACCAGCAGACTTTACCACAGCCCATAGTATGTGCACTGCTTCTCTCAGTTTCAAGTCCTTCCGTCTACAACAAGAATCCACAACATGGGATGGAAGAGACAAGCCAGCCTTGGCCAATCCGGACAAACCCATAGCCATGTCTCGTGGAGCCAGACAATCCCAATCGATACGATCTTCGGAGAGCACTTTGGTAAGTAACATCAGGTTTTGTGGAGAAAATTCGAGTCTCCCTATTGCCCAGAGCAGCATCCCCACGTCTTTTGATGACAGAGCCCCCGCATTCGACAAAGCCTTGGCCGTTGCAGCATGGTACAAGACCAACAACGCATGAGGCAGTCCTTCATCCGCTTTATTATCGTAGCAGGCTGCACAAGATGCAATGCTCCATACAAGACTACATATATCCTGACTCTCGACTGCTTCCGAGGCGAGAGGAATGAGCTTACCAATAACCGCGTGGTTTGGTGACACCCCAAGCTTCAGCAAAAGGAACATAGCTTGCGCCGCCAATGATGCATTGAGGGGATTCTGGTGGGTGCCGCTAGTGATCAAGGCTTGCATCAGCTCATTGAGATCCTCAGCTGCGAAACTTGGTTCTTTGTTACCGTTCACACACTTGTCGACTTGTCGCAGCGTCATTATACAGTAGATAGGCGTGTGGGCTTTCTTCCAACCCGGGACATTGAAAGGCCGTAATAGGCCTCCGACAGTCTTCCCGACTCCACGCACGGAACGATTCAACATTTACTGTCGTTAACTAAAAGAGAACGGTACGTCCTCCAGACCGTGCATCATCATAGTCACTTATGAACACAACAAAGCTTACAGAAGCCCAGCCCAGAGAGATTTTACAGTTGTGACTATAAAAATGCTGCTCGAAAAAGAAGTACACGAGCTGGCGCATAGACTGTAGAACGAAGGCTCAAGAATATAAACGTTCCCCGATCCGAGCCAGATGGACATGACATCAGAGAAAAAAATACGTTGATGCATTGAGAAAATGATCTGCGACATACAGAGAGGCTTGAGGGGTGGCTCTCATCCTCAAACCGATCAAGTTCTCAAGTAACTCCGCGCTACGCCTGCGAGGATATTGGATATACATAGAAGCGGACCACATATGACGAGACTGCATGAATGTGACACCATGTGGATGACGCTTCGCATTTGAAGGATGAGAGTTGGGAGTAGTAGAATACAGCTAATAAGAAACGCTCTCTGGCCCATGCTCAAAGGGACTGAGCGTACTGAGCTCAGAGACTCCTCTTAAGGTTTCTCGGGTACACCAGATTAATCTCGGCACAGACCATCAGACGTTCTTTCTGAGTGTGTATCCGGCTCATCCATCAGACATAACAGCTGATAAGGATTTACATCTGTGATGCAATCGGTATGCGTGAGGATTCCGGATAATAACACAGTCGCGATCGCATTACCGTTGTCTTCAGTTGACTCAAGCGGATTCTCCACTTTCCGAAGGTTCCTCTGCGCTTCGATATCTCTTGCTTCGTTGATGAGGATAGTACAGGCAGTAACTATCGTGTGCAAGTGGGGGTGAACCTGCACGCAAAGGTCTCAGCCTGAACGGTAGTCGGCACGGCATGGGTGACATGACAAACATAAGTCGATCTAACCTGTTGCGCATTCTTATCAGGATGTAGACTAAGCATCCAACGTCGTAGCCGTCGTTTAAGGTCATCTTCATCGAGGGACTCTTCGGGACTAAGCCCGAGTGTTTCACGAGCCTACCAAGAGATTGGTGTACTGCCTCTCAGGAATTGAAGCTCACAGCCTCAATCATTTTCTCGTGAACAACCTTGCCTTCAAAAACTTCTTCGTCCTCCGACCGAGGGACCAACTTATTGGCTGAGAGAGAGACAACAAGAGTCCCAGCCCAGGACTCCCAGCAGCCCGGGAGCCGCGAATCACGGACCCAGTGTTCGGGCCCCGAGGTGTCGTTTCTGACTACTGCCCCTCCCAGACTCGAAGGACATAGCTTTTACCTGCCTTGTCGGACCATCCGAACGTTGCATCGCAAATATTAAATGCTACACCACCAATGATGGCAACGATCAAACCAGCTCCTGGGACGATTGTGAGGGCACAAAGCCCTGCGTTGGCGGCACCTCGCATGGACTGAAAGGACTCGCTCAAACTCGGCGCTCGATAGGATGCGACAGAGCATGAGCTCTGGTGATGCACCAGCTCACCACTCACCGCTGCTGTGACCTTCCGTCGAGTGGTGCGCACATGAAGTTTCCCCTGCTTGCACTTCCGGACGTGATAGCCAACTTCACATGCAGTGATTGCAGCCGACACCATTACACCCTGCAACGACACGATTGATACTCCGATGTTTAAGAATTCGGCACGCTGAGACGTCAACTGCCCTGCAGTAGTACCAGCCCCGTTCCCATCCCTCTCATGACTGTGGCCGCGCCCACATTGTTGGCTGCGTCGAACATGGCACCTTGAGAGTAGTCATGAGCTTGTCAGCAAGGCTCGCCATGCAGCAAAGATATCCTCACCCGCTCTAGAGAAACCAATCATGCCACCCATGACAGCCGCTCCCACCGTGCCGCCCATAAGCGTACCTCTCGCAGCACCGACGCCCGCCTGAAGCGGCAATAAGCTAAAGTCTAGCGTCATCTCTGATCACCATTACTACCTCTTTCGCAACCTTCACCCAATCTATTGAGAGCTTGCCGACATATGCTATTACCAAACCCGATGCCTCTTCGGACATAGGTGGTTCAGGCACACTCATTAGGAATGCACGCAGAGCCATCTGACGTTCCAACTGTTGCCTAGAATCAGCCACAAATGCCGAGTTTTATTAGTAAAAAGCGAGTAATTACTTCCTGTAAGAATCCACTCCCTTAGTAACTCCACCGGTGACAGCTGACGTGGCGGCACCGAAGACGTTGCTAGAAACAAGTGACGACTTCGATGTCTTGACGGTCTGAGCGTAGCACAGATGCGACGACTCTGCTGTAGAAGAGATTCACCAAGGGAATTCAAGTAATTTGTTCCATTCCCCAGCTTACCCTGTGCTTCTTAAGATGAGTCGAAGTAGCCTTATCCCTAGGCGAGGTTAATGTAGTCCCTTCCCCGTCAGTATCCGGCTTGGATAGTGTCATGGACTCAGGATCAGGCGGCACCAGATGCCCAGTTCCAACTATACTGGTTTCATGATTGGGCACATGTAAGGGGTCTTCAGGTGTTTCGATGACAGACAGCATCACCTTCTTACCATTACTGGGGGTGGAGGCTGAAAATTGGAGAAGCCATCCCAAACGAGAGAGCCGAGTAGATGTGATGGTGCTGGCCTTCGTGAGAAACAATCGACGGGGGGCACGTTGCAGATCCGAAGCAAATCGCGAACGAGCCCCGACTAGGCACCAATTACCCCATTGAAATCCTTCGAATCTACCGTTCCCCTATCTACCTGGCGATGGTTCCTCACATGCCAAAGTTGGGGTCATCGTAGAATAATCAGTATCCCCAGTAGATGTCTGTGGCCGTGCAGATACCCATTGCCACTCATCATCAGATCCATCACTTGCTTGATTCCTTGGAGTGGTTGTCGTGGAATCATTATCCCTCGTATCGTGTGATGCCATGTCTGGCGATGTGGCATTCATGCGGATCTTATTCTCCTGAGAGTTGGTTGTATGCCCAACCTTCCATGATTCCGTGCGTTGAGTTTATGTCACCTCAATGGCTGGTACTAGCTTTTCTACAGCATCTACATTGACCACGTAAAGCAATCTCTCGCCGTGGACCTTGTCATCGCGGTATGCAAGCCGGAGTGTTCTCAGGCCTGAAAGGGAGAAGACCAGTGAAGTGTGTTAATGACTCCACCCTCTCACCATGGTGATTTTCTTCAATGACGAGGTCCTTTGTCATACTAGCCAGCTCCCACTCTTGCTTCGCAGTTTGCTTGCTCGAGCGTCTACTTTCCAGCCCAAGTGTGCGCCGATTAAGTGAATGATGAGACCTCATACTAGAGGATTTAGAGCTTGGCGGCATTTTCGGTATTTCCGAAATGTTGCCGGCACCACCGGCTGCCACTAGGGTCACCTAAGAAAGAGTGATGACCCAACCAGCGGATGTTTTGCACTGAATAAATAGTTCCTACCCTTGTAGCCTTCGCAGGGAACTTCAGAGTCCTGGAAGTCTTGAATCCGACACTTCCTATCAAATACCGGTCCACCTTGATCGTAGACGCCTCGCTCCGCCCGTCTGTAGATGCCTCCGGAGGGGTTCCAGTACGGTCTTCCGGAATGCCTACAGAAGTCTTCGATATGCCTAGACTCGAATGTGTTCACTTGCGACCCACCGATTATGCTATTTTGCTTATTCGCCTTGATGCTACGTCTCTGCGTCTTCGATTTGGTTACTTGCATGATATTCGAGTTCACCCATTGCGGCCAAGTCTTGTCATCCACTTCGCTAGGCTTCACGGCATAAATCTGTACGTCTCTGCTTGAGAGATTATACACATGCCGCGTGTGGGTTTGACCCATCCAAAAGTTAAACAAACGTGAAAACTAATTTCTGCATGTCACCTAAGCGACTACTTCTCAGCATCTCTCGATGATCAGCGAACACTGAACGTAGAACCCCCACGTGATTGCGAAACAATTTCTTTCTGTATTGAGGCCACACTACGAGTTGGTGACGAGGTGGTCACTGCTGAGGTGCAAGCAGCACGCTGCAGTTGATCACCTTGTCCACTAGGAGGAGGAGGTTCGCCTGGGTGCCCTCCAGTGCCTGGAGTCCAGTCGACACCTCTCTTGGGCGACCTCCGCATCCTACCTCCGGGTCAAGGGGGGGAAGAAAGCACGACCTGATGATCCCCCACAGGATTTATATCAATTCACTCATCTTAGTTTCATGTGATCAGTCTAGCGTCTATTGAAGCACTTAGGTTTCTACTGCGTGCTTCATTGTGCACGTTGTGTTCCTCTGTCGTCCAGGATTTCAGGTAACCGCAACGCAACGCAACGCAACTTGCGTTGCGTTGCCTCCTCCATTTGCTCCAGGGCGAGCGAGGTCACGGGCTCCATGTTCGAACCCCGGTCGTCGCATTTTTCAGTATTTTTACGATACGCGCAGAACTCGTACGTGAAGTGGTTATCACACACAGCCATGGAGGTAGCAGTTAAAGTGGGCCGTAGGCCCGCGATTCTCCCTAAAAAATAAACGTTTATCCGATTGTTACCGTTCAGGCCACACACTGCTACCGTTTAAGCCACCGGCCTTCATTCATGCCTCCTTGGATGAATGTGGATGACCTCCCTGATATACTTGGAGACAAGGCCACATGCGAATCATGCCATTTGAGTTTCCGTGAGTCTTCATTCTCCTTGCAACTGCTGAACACTTCCCCTCCCCGACCCTTCAGGCCTCACATCAAATGTTTATATTGTCTGCGCCGAGTGCCCTGAAGAGGCTGGCAGAGTATGCCTCTGTGTTAGGTGTTTTGCCAATGGAGTGGAGTTTGGCAACCACTTGCGAACACACAAGTATGGTTGCCTTCTGTTGATGTCTAGTCTCCCTAACCATCTGGGTGAGGTACTATGTCGTCCCTCGGATCGGGCACGATAGCAGAGGGAATCAAAACACTGTAATTCCTGCTACAACAGGACTAGGCAGTAGTAGTAGCAGCAGTAGTCCAGTGACCATACGGCAACGTGATCTCCAAGAGACCTTTCCTCCGAAAAGTCCTAAATATCCTGGTATTCAGCTCAGATAGCCCCTGAGAGATGATGCGTTACAATGGTCAGGTGGTATTCCTCCTGTGGGTGGGGGCACAGTACCCCACCTTAGACTCAAGCTAAACAAGCGTGAGATTGTTGGACTCATGGGTGTCACAGGAGGCTCTGCGAAACTTGGAAAGTGAGCATCAAAAAGCCGACGATATCATCCTATCCATCCTTCCTTCTTCACAGACATCCGCTGCATCTGGAGCGGATAATACACCAATGTGCCCAGATTGGCGGTGCTAATTTGAAGCATATCTCTGAGGGACAAGTAGAGAAATGCGTGAACAATATCTCTAATTAGTAATGAATAATATGGTTCACGGATATGGTGACGAATTGTCGTTATTATCATTTGTACGATAGTTTCAACGCGACGATGCAGCACAAGTTCCCCTCCTCCCCCAGCCCTACTCCTAGAGATAGCGATGTGGAGATCGTCACCACTGGTGATGATGAACATATGACTCGCACTCCTGGCGTGTATATGTGTGTTCAGGTGACCACTCGCCAGCTGCTAGTGACACCAACAGTTTGCCCGCTCCCACGAGTCCAGAGGCAAAGGCCACATCTCCTTCACCTGAACCAGGTACCGGCTCGTAACAAGTTCTGAGGGTTCTAGCGTACCTCGGTGAGGTCAGATCCGGTAACGAATCAAGCAACTCTAACTGTGGTTCCGCACCTACCTGGTGGACGTGGTAAAATCAAAGATATCCCCGATATCAACGAATTCCTCAAGTAGAGAGATCTGATGGGACCGCTACCATTATCCCTGTCCGTGATCAGATACAGTGTTTATAGGGACGAGTTCGAGAACGACTGGAATCCGGACGCTGAGAGCCTGGTAGCCGAGCTGATGAGCGACAATCAGACCGATAAGCTACCCGATATGAATGACGCGGAGACAGCGAGGAACGGCAGGATCATGATGGCATACCATCAGCTGGTACAGGGGGCTCATCTCTCGAGAGCTATCTGTTCATAGCATCGTAGTACTTATAGTTGAGCAGTTAGTATAGTATCGTAGTTGATAGCATCGCGTATGCTCTAGGTAGCTAACTTTCCAGGTTACCGAGCGCGAAAGAAGGAAAAATTTACTCGTTCATCCCCGTGACCGCCCAAGCTTCCTTTATAATGTTGGAGCTAACTTCAACGAGTATCAGGCCTCGTGCAAAAGACGTAAGACCGATGAAAAGGTAACGGCCATAACTTTGACAACGATGAATAAGATAGGACTCTGTAGTTGATTTTCGAGCGTCTCAAGATCTTCGCGCCTGCCATAGATGAGACCGCGGACGAAGTCCTGAGTCGGTTGGCAAGTGGTATCTGTCATGAGGTGAAGTTGAGGGAGGTAGGTATTTATATATGCTATTCAGCTTGATTCGAAGGTCTGTGTAGGAAATGGATAGCCGTATAGACCGACGAGTTCGTGGTTGTGGGGACCAGAAGGAATATCAGAGATATCTCCAGGTCGAAAAAGCTCGCCGAGACGCCATGAGGTACTACTATTATGTGGGGAGTTGCTCCGTGGGCATCTGTACGATTTCAGGAGGTCTGGGGCGAGCTCCGCTTACGTATACACAGACAATGCTTCTCTCTCGAGGTCGCAGATGACACCTTTAGATGGAGGAAGCCTGTCGGCGACCTGGTAGTGCAGTATCCTGCTTTATCATTGGTTAGCTGCTATTGTCGATTTCAGGACGGCAAGCTCTCTCCCTCATTATGACCAACTACCGACCGCTGATAGATCCAAGTGTGAGAGTTTAGGTATAGCTCCCATGCATTTTGAGGCAGTCCAAGCATTACTCACGGACATTGTTCAGCGGATGCCGGAAGGGTAGCCAACAAATTGGCGTCGATACCAATATCTTTGGCTCTCACAGGAGCCCTAGACTCAAGCCTGATGATGTCATGGATTTGATCGATGATCGCATTATTGGTGCTATATCGAGACAGCATCAGAACACGTGGCATCGAACCGATGTAAGTTTCGCTTCGGAAAGAACAATATGATGAAGTGTGAATGTTGTCAGCCAGACCACTTGAAGCGTATGAGGAAGAAAAAACAAGATTTAATAGTGCATATACTACACCGCTTGTATTCTCCTCGACCACCGTGAACTTTTTTCCACATTGAATGAACTGTTCTGGTTAGCCGGGTTGGGTGATCAGTGGTAATACTGTATTGACTAACCGTTTTCTAGAAAGGCCTGATACATGTCAAGTAAACGCGCAGGAGTCAAAAAGATTATGCAGAATGAGAGAATGCAAGCGCTTCTCATGTTACCTATGTTCTTCTGTAGCTGACACTGTTGAACTCGAGACATTGTGTATGATGGAAACTTATCAACGTTCTGTCCAGTCTTATAGATGACTACTTCCACCCGATTGTTCTGACAAACGCATTTTCTTGAACAGCTTGGCAGCTTCCAATAGTTTAATCTTCGGTTTCTTGGCAACATCCCCAGCCACCTCGTCATCCGGAAACTCCCATACAGTTATCATTACCTACGAATATGTACATATGGGCTACTATAACAGAGAGAAGTGGTTAACGGCTGCACCTACTGTATCATCTGCACCAGACTCTCCACCACCGTGGCTTGGGTCAACACGTCCCTTGTGCTTGACAGCCTTGGGTTGCCGACTCTCAATGTTAGCAATATCGCTATAAGGAAGGGGAATCGAAAATATACGATTTTGTTTTCTTTCGATGATAACTCACTCATTTTTAACTTCCTTCGCTAACTTCAACATATACTCAAGTAGCAACCTGCGGGACTCAGGATCCTCGTCTCTCTTGGCCTCCGCGATACCGCGTTCGAGAACCTTCCCGAACATCCACCATCGATCAAATGTGAGCTGACGAAGTTGGCTCACCTCTTTCGCCTTCAGGAACGACTGGTCCCCATGTTTCAATTCGAAATCCGCATACGACCGCCAAACCTTGACGTGGGTAGTCCGATCAAGTAATCGCTCGAATAGGTCGCTGGAGTAGTCAATACATTCAATTCCTCAACAGCTCGCGTTACATACCGGGCATTCTCCATTTCTCCTTGTTCTATCTCTAAATCGATACATTTCTTCCAAATGAGCTCCGGCTCGTTCATGACCTCCTCACTCTCGTCAGATGCCGATTCGTCCGCGAGCTACGGCAGGAACGATCCTCGTTCATTGAGGCATATGATATGAAATACCCTAATGGCCATCTCCCCAAGCTTCCGAGCTCTGTTGACCTCGGAGAGCTTCATCTCCATATCCATCCAGCAAACCCAAGAGGCTGCTTCGAGCGAGTGAGCGGATACGTAACTATCAAACATGGAAAGTTCCCCTCTGGCTTGCGTGATGTGAACTTATAACGCTCAGGAGCAGAGCGGGTCTCTACCTAGCGCAGATCCTGCGTGCTCGATCCACCTGACCAAGGTTGAATTCAAATTGTATGTAAGAGCGGAACACTGAAGCTTTCTTGGATTCGCCGATTGCGCGACCGTACCTGTGAACGCAGCAGTCGTAGAGATCACACTCAGGGAGGAACATGGACAATCTACTAAACCAGAGCAGCCTTACACAAGCCTAGCGCGGCCAACATCCATCTGACGAATCTCAAACTCCGCGTAAGCATTGTACAGTTTGCTGAAGTATATCTTCCGTGATCGGAAGAGTTCAAGAGCTGTATGATATCTACCATGATTTGAATCAGTTAATATAACATAAAATGACACAATGAGATCACTGTGTTCTCATTATTACACTTCTCGAACCCTATCGGGTGTCGATTCCCCAGATTGAATGAGAGACTCCTCATAGTTGGCATAAAAGAGCCATATATACCTACCATGGATGAGGGGTCTATACAAGTAAATAACACATGCTAGTAGTCGTACACATATCGCCTATAGAGATCTTTCCGTCCCTTAGAAGCTGCTTGTTGGGGCGGCAGGGCTGCGGCGATGGCTCGTTCGTACACTTCCCGGCATTGTGCCGCGGAGTCTCCGATGTTTTCTTCGAGGAGTATCTACCATGCGATGCGGATATTGAGCAGGCGGGAGGGCAACGGGGAATAACGATATCGTACATAGTTGATCCAAATATCGACGTCAACGCCATCAGCGTCAGACAGCTGTTTCTCATATTTCAACCTGCACTTCTCGAGAAGGAGTCTCTCAATATCTGTCCGCGTGCCTTTCTGCTTCATATACCTGAGTATATGTAATTTCCCAGCCGAATCAGGATTTATTCGTAGTACTTGGCGTATCTGTCACGCAAGTAAGCAGTCCTTTCCGGGGGCAGGGTATCTATCCCAAGCTTGTAGACCTTCGCTGCTGCCGAAGGATCATCTCTCGCAGCACGTTGCTCGAATTCTGCCCATTTCACGTATCTGCAGCGTGGAATCTCAAGGGCAAGGGCAACAAAGAAATGTCCCTACAGATCCTCGGTTATACCCTCCGGTCCCAAATCATCTTTCAAAGCGTCATGACACGTCTGATAACCGGCCCTCGCCCGAACCTGGAAATTACAAAGCTCACTATGCCCCCCGCAATGCTAGATGGCTACTACGTTATTCCCATGCCTCTCTTCAAACTTCGCCAGGCGTGTGAACGACATGACTGTTTGGATTTGTGATACATATCTGTCATATGATGTTCCACAGAGTAGAATCCCCCATAATAACCTTTCATAGATGGCTCTGGCCCGTTCAACTTCATGGCATCGGAGCTCGAACTTGATGTATTGGAGCCAGGCGTTATCGCTGGGCTGCCACTGCATCCACCTTTCGTAGACCTGGATGACGATCGAATGAGCCTTCTGCTTTACTCCCTGTGGGCTATACCTTTCTTGCCGCAGCATAGTCCATGAGAAGCTCCTCCATATAAGCGTACTTATACCAGAACTGATCATGGCGAGGAAGGAGGCTCGTGACTCGGTCGAACCTATTGAGTTCCAGAGTATCATTCGAGAGGGTAGCGCAGCTTACAAGTTCCTCGCATGAGCTACGAACTTATGTTTCATTTCCATCTCGATATACTTCAACCAAAGAGATGAGTTGCGATAGTCGATTTGTAGTGCTCTCTCGAACACTGATCGCGCCCTCCTGAACTCTTCCTGAGACTCTTCCCACTGAGCATATCTGTGGGATCCATCTATGACTCGCCTCCCATGATGGGAGTTCCATCATCCTCTTCCCCTTACTTAATCCAAGTGCCCATATGGTGTCGTTGTTTACGTAAGGTGTCCTCGAACTCTTTCCGCTTGCTGACCCTAAAAGAGATCCACTAGTCGCTAGATGAACAGTAGTATTCTCGGATCTACTTATAGTCAGCAAGCTCTTCCTTGCTCGCGATCTTCCGAGAGGGCCCGGGACGCTCCTGGAACAAGAAAGGTGAAGAGTAACAACCGCTGCAATAATCACACTACATCGCCCATCCGTTCGACTGCCTCCCTTAGAATTTGCTCGGCTGTAATCTGTTGCGGATTGGCCGTCGCATTTTTCACAGCGAACTTATCCTGTTTCGGCGGCATCTTGACGGAGTCGGCTGTTCGAGAAGCAGGGTAACAACTACACCGCCACTACAAAGCACAACACCAAATCAAGCGGTTAGCCTCGATAGACAACATTAACTCCACGCAATGACTCTCAATGAAACAGATGCTAGAAGAACATCATCTTCAGGGCTCCGCAGGATTGATCTACATAGGGCTGAAGTTCCGTCTGAAGCGAAAATAGTTACTTATTGCGGATCAAGTTATTCCGCAAGACATACAGGAGCTTTGGAGTTCTGCAGCGCCAGGAGCATACGATTCAACAATTGCAGTCGTGTCTTTATCGCAGTCTGTAAGGCTAGCTCGTTCATCTGTGAAGGAAGAACTCACAGCAGGGAATGAGGAGGGATTCACAGATACCGACCTGCAGCTCCACAGCCACCAAAAAGGTATCAGCAAACTCGCACCCCAATGGAGTCAACTGAGACCAGTGTGTGCCAGTGGCTGAAAAGTGTGAACAATGGGATAACTCTCGGAATACTAGAAGAGGATGGGATTACACTGTAGCGGAGTAGATAGTTCATTGATATCCTTCATCAATCCCTCTAGTTTGGTGCAGAGTACAGGACCCTTCATATTGCGCCTGAGAAGATTAGATACAAAAGCGGTATACATTCGTGTCGGCCCTACTTCACAACCGTTGGAGTAATCGGTCGAACTGCATCAGCGTGATCAGGAAGTAGATGAGCACGGATCTTATTCAGCCTCTCTCGGAGTGCTGGCAACGTCTTCAGGGTTGCTGGGTAGGCAGTAGGTAGGTGGAAGCTGATTCAATGCATAGTAGAAGCTTACGATCATTCCTCGTCTTAGTGGGATCATATCCCTCGGCCGTATATCGCACCTTCTTATACTTAGGCTCGAAAGCTCCAAGACCTGATGTCTGGTCACGCCTGTGGAATGGATAAGGAATGCAAGCATTATCGAACACTGCTGCTCTTACGCGGCTTCTTCGTCTTCAAGACCATCCGCGCTCGACTCTGAATCTTCAGACTCTGATAAGGGCTCGCCTGTGTCGTCCCCCTGACCGGCATCACCATCCTCTTCTTCAAACGCCGCGTGCTCCTGATAGATACATATGGGACATGACCAAGAGAATGCATGCTCAGCCCTCCTGGTGTACCTCCATCACTGGCTTGGAGCCTATATCTGCCTCCCCGGTACTGAACACGGGATGCTTCCAAGTAACCTAAACAGTATGCCGGAATTATCGAGGCCTGCTGCTGTCATATCAATTGATGCCTTCTTAGTGGCATTCTCCACGTAGTAGTGCCGCTGCTGATCTTCATCCCAATACTCAGTCCATCCCTCGGGCAACTTCACTCGTACATTCTCCTGAGTAGAACTCACCGATTACAAGCACTCTAGGAACAAGTTATATCCTCCATCATCACTACTGGTTTCAGTTGTTTGATAGACCCATCGCAGTTGAGCTTGACATCGTAACGCTTATTATCACTATTCCATCCAACCACGATTCCGTATTGTCCATTTATCCAACTGAACAGCAAAGCTGCTCCAAACGCTCTCTGCGTACAGTCCTTACGTTGCACTAGCACTCTTCAGACCAGCAACATGAACGGCGCATCCATCAGGAAGTATCTACAATAGTCCCGTGACCACCCACAAAGAGGACTTATCCCACACTACCCCGGACTCTTTCTGTTTCTTCTTTCTCTCAGCCGCCTCCTCAGCCGTCTCAGGTGCATACATCAAATTATCCGGTTTGATAGCCATAATTGAAGCAGTCTTATCCAGTTTGATCTCGAACCTACCACTACGACTGTTCTTGCCCACCACGGTACCTGATCGTCCAGACTATTCCTCCCTCACGTCGTTAAGCTACTACCAGAAGTGCCGTTGAGCTCAGGCTTGCTCTTCAACCCTAGTACCTCCACACGAGTACCTGTTCGATATAGTGCATCCGGAGCTGCTTCGTAGTCGCATCCATACCGATAGAGAAATTAGCTTCTGTGTCTTTGAGTTCCTCCGTTTGTTGCTGTTTACGCTTGGCACTCTCCTGGGAACAGAACGGCACTCAGGCGAGCTGGCATTGACAGGAGGCATACATTCTCGGGAGTAATCAACTCCCAGTCTTTAACCTCGCGGTTGATACAATGCTTCGCCCAGAGATAGTACTGATGAGCTTCATGTTCCTCATCTCGAATGAATAGCATCTTAGGATCCTTCGATGATCTGGCAAGGAGTAGAATTCAGATGTGCAATGGATGAGTGACGCTCCACAAGCTCGGGCGGGGGGAGCCGCCGCTCAATGGAAGGAGCAAGGGACACCAAATCACTACTTTATTTTGTTCTCTAATCCCTCTGGGTTCTTGCTCTTACAGACGAATTCTGCTGTCTTCACGATCCGATTTCTCAACACTGAGACAACTCAGGATGATCACTCATGCAAGTGCTGGGGAGCCGCGTTCTAAAGTCTCGGCTGGAGGGATGAGAACATCTTGCCCTACCCTCGTCGTCGGGAGCCCTCACAGGTCTCATGTCATATCTTCCTTTTTTCCTTTCCTTTTTTCGTTTCTCAGACAGCAAATCTCTGCCCAATTGACCTGAGTCATGAACAACTATGTTCACTGAAGACCTTCCCATATTACCACCAAGCCTCACCTCCTAAATAGTCGTAAGATACGTGATAGTCGTAATCTTCACGTTTGTTGAAATCGTATGTTGGTATATAGCCCGCTAATCCGCTTTCACCCCCTCCGCCGGCACCATCCATGGGAGGCTGAGAATAAACAGCGCAATGCAAACTACATCGTATTCCCAGCGGATAAGATCCCTCAATCGCCCATTGCACTGTGAACCCAACATATAACACCGACAACACGGAGTGAATGTATGCCTGAGACGTACATGTATGAGGAAAACGACAGTGGCTAGCATACGAGTTAGCTAGCCGGTAAACTTACGTGTAGATTCCCAATCTACATGCACTGTGACAAGGTCGTTGCCGAGCGCCTCTCCTAGAGCTTGTTCCAGTTCTGAGTGGTTACGCGTAAGGAGGAGAATCACAGTAGTGCACCACGCCGAAACCATACTCCCTACTTCTCGGTACGGAATGCCGGCGAGGCTCACCCGATACGTTCTGCGGACGCCAATCTCCATTTCTATCGGGTGTAATCTTCCTTCCAACTGGAGTCGAATTTCCCCCTCGTAGTGAGTCCCATAGAGCCCGGCTCACCGGCAACTACGGCACACACAGCGCCTCTCAAACTCGTATTAACTCAGATTGCTCTGAACTTCAAGACAACCAAGCAAAATGTTCGATGAACAACATGGAAAGGAGTTTCGAGTTCCATGTCCAGGAAGCGAATCCCGACCCACATGATTTGCTCGCCATAGTTTCTCGGCAATTTAGATGATAGAGTTAACGAGTATGAGGAGCCTGGTAAATAGCCCCAAGCCTCACGCCTCCAGCACCAGTCTTAATCCTCACTAGAACGCGGAAGAATTATTGAAGCCTGGATCGACTGCCAGATTCGTTGTAAGCCCTTATTAAAATAGCTATTTTGGGGCTCAACCTGGCTTCTTTCACGACTCAATGACCTTGACTGCTTTGCCAACAGGATACACGAGCATCCATTCACCGATCCTAGTGGAACGCAATACATCATGCAGAAGACCTAAACCTCAACAGGAGAATGTGTACTCATAAGCAACTATTGTGCCGACAAGCATTACGCTTCCGACAGGTACAGGATAAGTACAACAATCACAAGGACAACACTGACGTTAGTTTTTCACCAATGACAACACTATCCGTTGCTATGATAGTACTGAGCATGGCCGAATAACGACTCGAAAGTCGAATTAGCTTCCCCTTAAGTTCTGATCCTTCGAACATTGCTGAGTATGTGAAACTCAGTACAACGGCTATAGCATGATAAGACCTAGCCCGATTATCCACCAGGATGCACTCATGTCCTGTTCATCCTAACAGACTTCCACAGGCTGCAGCTTCTCACTGCGACACCTTCCTATCCCTGTGAAGTGCTTGTTTACTCAGAGAAGGCTTAATGATTCGCGCGGAGGACAATGGCTGGTGTATCAAGTTCCCAACAGCTAGTTGGGTGGAAACTCAAGCTAGGTTTCGAATATCTGCCAGCTTCTACAGCAATCCCATCGGCAACAATCGTTGTCAATTCGTGATGTGCCAAAGAATCCACGATGAAGTGAGTATTCGCCACGCAATTGAGGATTGTACGCGCAGAGACAGCGGTGCCGACTCCACCCAATACTACCATCATACTTGAGACTCTCGGCATAATGTCGAGCATGATGTAGTCTAGAGGCATAAATGAAGAGAATTGAACGGCACAGGAATTCGATGACGGTAGGAAAACTGACTCTGAATTGTGTAGGGCTTCGACATCGTAAACAGTCTAATTCCAATCATGCTCCCACCGTTATTGAGAACCGATACTCCGTGCCATTTGAGGATTTAGACCATGCATACGCGCATAACATCTTTCATAAAGTTCTCAAAGAATCTACCTAGCAGAAAGAGCATGTTTCAGCAAGCTCGGTCATGATGAAGAATTGCCAGCAGAATGTGGGCATAATTCGAAGCTGCGAATCGATCACATGGGCGCGCGTCTTGCGCAAGATATGAAACCGTTGAACGCACCCTGTCGTGCAACCCTCCTATTTCAGCTGCAGATCTTTCAGCATCAGGCCTCACATCTATGCTTTCAGCTCTGACGGATCTTGTCAGCTAGTTGCGAATCAGACCTTGCGGTACGTCCCTTATTTCGCGTGTATCATGCTCGATGGTGATTCATTTCGATCACCACGGTGACGACAAAGGCGTGGTGACGCCAACTGGAGGTCCTTGCTTGACCTGGGTGGCTTGACCTAAGGAACCGACAGCAATGAGGCATACGGTTCTAGCTGCTCGAATAGCAACCGCACGGTGACCCTTGTCGAGCTTGCTCTCACCGAAATCGGCTCTTCTGCTCCTCAACACGAGCATTGCGATCTGGAGCTCAATCAGATCTGCTCAATACAGTTCCACAGTGTGGGGAGATGTCGGGCAGTAGACAGTAGGGAACACAACCCTGAGGAACTCGAATTGTTGTTGTGGAATGCCATAGTTCGGTCGGCAAGAGAGCCGAGAGATAAGTCGAGATAGTTTCTTACCATCTGATCTTTGATGCGAGGAATTTTCTCATTTCTGCAGTGGTTATTGAACCATTTAGTTCATTACGTAGATCCTACTGATGCCTGGGATTGCGCCAAGCAGTGCCACTCGGGTCGACATGTCCCTTCGAGCTAACGGTGTGTTCGCTTGTCCAGCAAAATTGATGGTTTTAGGACTTCTTGAATTGGCTTGCGCGGTGTTAAGTTATGAGTTAGCAGCTGTATTCGTTTCGGTTCAGCCCATGTCGAGCGACGGTGGCAAGCGAGATGTTCCTGCTCAGAACAAGGATAAGGGAGATGCCAGTTCTGCTGACAATCATGGCACTGATGGTCACGAGTGCAGCGTGTGTCATAACGAGGAACCCTTCGATAAGGTCAGTAATGATGGTATGAGGATCACTAGATTTGGTAATGCTCCTGATAATGAGAACGGTCCGAGCTGGCTCAATGAAGACGGCACTGTGGATCCCATAGAGTTCGCTTTGTCCGAGGTCGGATATCTCGATTTCGAAGACGATAACTTCCAAGATGATTTTGCCCAGTCTTGTGCCATGTATGGTTTCAAGCCGTGGGAGATGTGGTAACTTTTGATTATCGTCACTGATTGGTATTACAGTTAATCGATTTTAATGTTTATACCTATACTCTTGTGTTATTAGTTATATAGGGTAGGCCTGCCCAGTGAAGGTTTACCATAGCCGATTCTAGTGGAGGTGTAGTCACGAAAGCAGCAACTAATTGTGCGAGTGTGATAGCGGTCAGGAGAGCTTGTACCGCTGCTAGCCTGATGGCAATATTTGTGCATTCTAGTTCGTTTAGCGCTCTCAGCTCATGTGGTTTTTGCTTAAGTCTCAGTTTGGGGGTCTACCAGTATGGTACAACGCGGTTGGCTAGATAGCTTCAATCACTGGTTCCATCACGTGGCAGTCACCCTAGGAGAAACTGTGGCGGCAGTTGAGATGGATGAGAATGGGAAAGCGGTGCGGAATGTATGAGCAGAATTAGTAGTAGAGAGCAGTTGATGTGGCTCATGTTGATAGCCTCAGATTGGTTACTGCGACCTGTATAAAACTGCTTACGAGTGTGGTGTAATGATACGTCACAATTTGGAATTGTGCGGCTTGTCGAAGTATCCTTATGATAGGCAGAACTTTCCACGTGGTGTTGTGGCTCTCAACATACCAAGGGGAATCGACTGGTACACAGTGTAAGTGTGTGTAGCTGGATTAATCCAGGTGTCTAGTCTTGCTCTACGTAGATACCTAGCTTGTCTCTTAGCTGGCATCCCAACGGTCAGTCTGACTAGTGGTGGGACGGAGGCTTCAGCTACACAGGAGACCGCCAGGTCATTATTGGTTCAGAGACTGTTGATGCCTTGTTTACTGATTGGTGAAGAATGTGGTCTAGACTGCCCCAGGCTTGGAGTTGAAGATGTGCTTGCTTCCATCAGCTGCAAGACTACTGCTGAAGATTGCCTGCGGGAATACGCTTTTGGTGACCGCGACACTGTAGCGTACCACTTTACTGGAGGTCGGTACACACCACGCTACTACAGTCATGTGGCCGTGTTTGATTCCTCCCTGAATCTCCGACGAGCTACGTCGTTCAGGTACGACTGCATCGAGTAAATGTGTCCGTATCACTTTGGGTATGGTTATGCACGAACTTGAGAAATATGCTGAAGTTATTCCCAAGACATGGAAAGGAGTTGGACGAACTGCTGTGATTCAATCGAGTGATGAGACGTGACTCTGCGAATAATTTAACTTCAAATTATTAGGTAGTGTCTACTGGGCTGCTAGCTGTTATGGTCAAGTGGACATATGCTTGGCATTCCACGGAACTCTGGTGATGGAAAGCACGACGTGCCAATATCTCGAGCGTCCATTGTCAGATCCTCTCAGCACCTTCCATGGGTGATAGCAAACTATCTCCCATGGATAAGACCGAAGGTCCGTTCCGCCTCATAAAGCATGCTATGATATCCGGACGATATGATACCGTCATCGCCGGGCTCGTTCCTACTCTAATGGATGCGATGCCATCTCCCGAGGAGGAGTGGTGGACAAGAGGCACTACCATACGGAAGAAGAAGCTCGTAAGTTCCTCGTGGACTCAGCAGAGGTTTCGTTGGCGAGCAACACTTTATTTTGTAGTTGGTCTTCACTTGGGGTGAGGCCTGCCCTCAGTCACTCGTTGACAAATGGAGTAGTGCAACTCTGATCGAATTGTTGGTGGCTACCGAGTGAGTCGACGAACGTTTCTCTATGGTGCCATGTCTGGATGCTTTGCAGGTATTGGTTATCTCTATTCTGTATACGATCTGTAACAGTCCGTGGATGTCGTACTCCTTCCGTGCGGTACGCAACCGTTTCCGGGTGCGATGTCAGCGCCAAACCTCTGAGTTCTACCGCGGAAGCTGGTACTATGGTCATGAGGGGTAGAATGGTCACTCCTGGGTATGTCACTGAACCTCTTCACACTGCGCCCAGCATTGAGGAGATACCCCTGGCAGTGGATGGTATGGTGGAAAGCATTGCTACTTTCGAAACAGAGGACGTTATTCGGTTCGTGAAGGACTCAGAGAACGGCGACTCTTCACCCTATGTAGAGTGCTTGGGTCGAGAGGGGGATCTCATTAAGGTTGGTGGAGCATTCGCCGCAATTCCAGCTCTAGAGGGTACGATATCGCAAAAGTTCGGAAGCGGGACGAAGGTGTACCTGATGGTGGCACATGAAGTCCTTGGTGGAGAGATTCATGTCGTGGTGCAAGTAGGCTATGAGTGCCGTCTCAGTGTGCCAGAAGCGATAGCAGCTGTACGAGGTAGTTTGCCGTCTATACCAACGGAGTGTATGCACTTCCTTGTTCCTGACGCATGGATTCCCACGAACTCGGTGACCGGAAAGGTATTGAAATCAGAGTTGCTATCGATGGTCATTGCGAAGCTGCCTCCTGTCCCATTAGCGAACGATGCCATCCCGGAAGATGCTTCCTATCGAGAAGCCTATGAACTCGGTGGAGGGCTCTCTGTGAAGTCCGCGGCGAGGTCAAAGAAAGCTCTATATGTTGGCGTGCCACTTCATATTCTCATCATCTTTAGTATTTCCATCTTGGCAAGTATCTGTTGGAACAGCGTCCAACCAGTCCGACTCATCTTGTCGATCCTTGCAGCATTGATGGTCTATTATCCACTGTTGGATTATGGCGCTATCACAGTGCAGTCGGATACAGCCCCTGTATTCGGTTCCTCGATCGATACGAAGGATTGTTTGGAGCGTATGGCAATGCGCTGGGCTGAGGTGTGTTTATCACTCTTGCTCTGGCTCGATAACACTTTCCCATATGGTGCCTATTTTTTCAAAGCCTCATTGGCCGTAATAATGGGTCAAATGTGGTGGGGTTCTCAGATGTTCCTGTTGGTGATTTTACTGAAAATCTTCACGCGGACACATCTTCGCTTCTGGCCAACCATAAGCACAATCGAGGCGGGTGTGTATCTATGTCATGACTGGCGATGGCGTAACTGGCAGCCATATCTGCTGAACCCGCTCCGGCTCTTGTGTTGGTACATGTATGGTATGTTTTCATGGCTGGATAAATATCGCTTACCGGCTACATCTAGATTAGCGCGATTCATCATCCGAAGTAGAATCGCCCGTTATGCGGTCCCTCCAAGACGTGCAGGTCGAACGAGGACACGCGGTGGCTCCCCACGCAAGCGAGATCGCTGGTATCGGTGTGAAGTTGCGAGATGCTGCAAAACTAAAGGGAATTCGGAATGTTGGTTTCGGGAGAGCCACGGTGAATGGAGATGGATAGAATCAGACAAATGGTGGTCATCACGGAATAAGAAGTACGATGCCCTTCACAGTTCGTCTCGGTGGAGTAAGTTTTCTATGTGTTCAGTCGTTCGAGTGTTGCAGCTATTCACACAGACGAGTATTCGAAACGCATCACAGAGAACCATACCGTTTGGAAAGGCGGATATCAGTGAGTTGATGCTCACTCGCTTGGGGGCGATTCACATATCATCACCAAGGTTTATTTGCGAGTCTTGTATCTGGGATCGAATGAAGTGTGTCGATGTCAACTTGGCCGGTGGGCGTTCGCGACCTCCAGCTAGGCGGCCACCCAAGAGTGCGACCAGGCCTAACACGCCCGTAGACGATGGGGCAACTGCTTCTAACGTTCGAGGGCAGATAGTGCGTATGTTGTCGAGCTTGAACGGTGGATATTCGGATACTGTGGAGCTTGCTGATGGAGGAAGGCTCATCGAACTATCCTCCTTGAGCATCGTCATATTGTGTGGCAGAATATCTCAAAAATGGAATATCAAAGTGAGGCGTCTTGTTAGATATGCGTCTTCATGAGATTATGGTATACTATCTCAGCTGAGCCCGCGAGAAGTGATGTCGTTGCCAACTGTTGGCGATCTGGTCGACGAGGTTCAGAGGAGGGTTGAAGAAGTAGGGACGGTATCGAAAGCGTCTAAGGAGGCTGCACTTTCAAACTCTCGCCACGCTCCTGAGTATCGCATTAATATGTTTGCAACCCATCTATGGAAGAGAGCTCCGTGCGACTGGCTTTTCGAGTACACTGATCCTGAACATCCAATGACGCTTGCGGACATCAAGAAGGCACTGGGGTTACTGGTGGACAGGTGATATTGAGCATTGTTTTCCTGGTGGGGAAGCAGACTCAACTACAGAGTAATTGTGTGATACTTGGATTCATTCGTCCATCTCCAGGCACGCAGTATTTCGTTCCTACCCACTTGATCCACTAGAATTGCAAGACTACTGCAAAGAGGTATTGAGCCTCAGTTCTGCAGCAGGATTTGAGTCGGCGTGGATCCAGAAAGCAGTAGAAGCATGCTGGCCGCGAGTCGGACCTCGTAGGGGGAACGACACCTCTTGCGTACCCATCCATACCAAGTGGGTTATCTATCAACAGACAATACCATACCATCCCTATGTCACTGGAGTATCGCTAACAGGTCTTTTACGAGCGCCAAATCTGAGACGAGAGCTTCCAGATCTCTCCGAGAATTAGTTGTCCGCTTGAAGCACACTGAGGCGTTCAAGGCTCCGATAGAGTTCCATATTCTATTACCTCGAGGAGTCGATAAACACAGGGAAGGTATGGTTCATATCGCAGCTGTCTCTACCGTTCATGTTCTGTTCGACTATCAGCTTTCCGATGGTTTTATGTTTACGTTCGATTCACGCACCTGTTCGCGGATGGGTTTTGTGTGGCACCCATGGCTAGAGAGCTGGATCTGGTCTTCAAGCGAGCTACACGAGGGGAGGTATGAGGCATCTATAATGGTGATGATGTATTAATCGATTGACCAGGAGCCTCCACCTAGTGTATGCTGCTTCCCGACACTAGAGGCGCGTCTTTTCGGTGCCATCCAGGGAAGCGAGAGATTCATCCGTCTCAGACAGGCAATGGAGATCCGGCGACCAAGTGGTGATAACCGAACTCGTAATATAATCACCACGCTAACTGAACACACCATATCAAAGCATCAGGCACTTTATGGCTGAGCAAGGGGACGACTCGTGGCTTAGCCGCTATCGCCAAGGAGCTTAGAGTCCCAACGGAGGTTGTCATATTAGCAGTTGTTTTGATAAGCCTCGGACGTTCACTGGAGTGGGACTGCATACCGTTGAGCCTTATGCGGACCAACCGAGACGAGAATGCAGTAAAAGAGATCGAATACGGAAGGGGGATGAGACTCCTCCTTCATTCAGGAACAATCGCATATGTTTGGCTTCTTCGCCGAATACGCAGACCTCGGTTTGATACCTTGTGACTTCAACACCTCACTCTTCGGCGTGATTGCCCAGTTACAGGGTCGCATCCTAGAGAACGTCAATTACACAACTGGTTCTGGACTTTACTCCACGTCACTGGGAGATCGTCCGTGGACCCGGAAGTAAGCTCATTCACTCGTTCGGCAGTAGAACTTTTTTTAGATGTTTTCCTGTAACCGTGAATTTAATAACCAGTCTTCCACAGATGGCAGATCTCTGTGTGCGACATGTATCTTCATACGATCGAATCGAGCGGAATGGTGAAGCTGATGGCCGAGGCATGCGGCCTATTCATCTGTATATCGAAGAATCACGATACGTGTACGTTAATGAGCGAATCGTCCTCGGGTTTTATCGTTGAGTTTCAGGTCCACAAGCGATACAGACTGGGGCATTCGTATGATGCTTGACTGGGAGTGGTTTCCTTGTTCGTGGCTAGTCAACTATGCCGAGAAAAGCCTGCCTACCGTAATTCACCAGCTCTTCGACCGGAAAGCACATCGCCAATGGGCGAATGAATATTTCCCTGGTAGGGAGTGAACTCAATGAAAATGGTGCTTGTGAGTGATGTATGTTTCTCTGTTGTTTTCTGACGTTCCACTACTCTGTTGCTGTTGTGTTTCTGGGATCATGAAACACGCAGACTGTGTAACATCAATCGTTCTATGAACATCGGACGGCCGAAAGCAGTCGCAGACGCAATCACGGCTCTGCCGATTCCTAAAAACTGGATTGGAGTGGGAGCTCAAGTGAATCAAGTAAGCTCATGGATGAGGTAGTTGTGGCACAGTCCCTCAGATACAGTTTGTTAACCGCTATCTGCGACGACATTTCCGGGAAGGTCCCGAGAACCTCAGTGAGACCTCCCTGCGATGTATCGGCATAAGCCCCACAGCTCAAGCTATACGCGTGGGGAAGACACCTTTGAAACCGAGTACTTAATTCTGCTGTCAGGCCCCCGCCAGAGTAAATTGCAAGCTGGTTGATTCACATAGTGCAACCTTGTTGGGTGTGACACCGATGAGAGATCTCCAATACCATACACGGGATGAAGTCCAGAAGGTGAGTGTCTAACAATTTATTAGGTATACTCAACTAACTGCGTCTCCGTTGTAGGCTTTGGGTCACGGTTCGATCCCAGGAACGAATGATCCATCCCTGAGGATCTACCATTTGCTCCCAATAACTTTTCCAGCACATGAATCAGTAAGCCCTTCTAAAATCATAATGCGATGTGTGACATGCTGTTCTATTCAAGCTGTGGACCTCACCCGATCCTTTGGTCACTGATGTGATCAAAGTATCGCGATCCACGGAGCCTCATCGACTTGGAACTCTCATATACAATCGTTGCAGAGATGGCGAGGAAGATATCACCGTTGTCGCTAGAGGTGACATAGCGCTCGCTATGGCTGTCAGGTATTGGAGCTGCACGATTTGCGTACAAGTCGAAAGAAACTCTTCAATGTTGCTTCAGATCCATCGCCAAAGCGGCTGCGAAGCTGGTATCGTTTGAAGCAAAACGGCTTGTGGCGATACCTGTAACGCTCAAACCGAAATCTTTCCAAGAACTGCAGATTTCAATTCGATGGATAGAACTTCCACCAAGCTCAACCAAGTTGACGGAGGAGCTTCTCAGCGGGGGAAAGAGTATTTCTGACGTTGCAACTCGAAGTTCATGATATGCGCGGAGTGTGTTTCTGATTACCCCCATTTGCTTAGTTCTGATAAATTCACAAAATGTGTATACCAGCACCAAGCGTGGGCTTTTCAGACTGAATGAACTCCCCAATTCCCTAGTCCCCAGTTTCTCTGATTGGAAAAACAAAACTTGATCGCATCTTTGCACTGAAATCAATATCTTTCTATCTCCACCCAAGTATCGCTCCTATGCTTCGAGAAATACGGCCGGGATATATATGCCATTTCAATGAGAATATCAGGCTAGGAGAATATGCCCAAAATCAAGCCAGTGATAGAGAGAAACAACATTTTTCCACATGGCGGTGCCAAAATGAGTACCGTGACACGAAAAATACGAAGCACTTGCAGTGTTGTACAGTTCACGCTCGCAAAGTTCTCCTTCGCTTGGTCGATGCCGATGCTTCCCGTGACGCCTTACTGCACGCAATGCCTTGGCGGCGCAAGAGCTCTGCCCTGTGAAGAACACCAGTTACAGAGAGTTGACATCGAGTACGGCCCATACAGCTGTTGGAGCTCTTGACTCTGCTGTACAATGGCTTGCCGCAATCTCTCGACATGTGTCTTCACCCGATCATACTTCTTCTGGATCTGCTGGGATTGCACACGAGCCTGATGAGTTACATCGACACAAACCGATCAATCAGGCACGCCTACTTCCTCCGCTCTCTTGGTGTATTCTCTTGACGCTTCCGAGATCTTCGCTTGTGCAACTGGATATGTGACATCCCTATGAGTACCTTCGTAGTGGATGCTACCACTACGTTTTCTTGGTATCATTGTTTTGCTGGCCTCTACACGAATCTGTTCGGAGCGGAACTCGAAGGTTTCGAGTAGGGTGTGTGCCAGTGTCATAGGGGAGTGGCCCAACAAAGGGTTCCGCGTAACGACCTAAATGCTGACTCCAACGCACACTCGGTAGCTCGTACTGGCGCGTGAACATCAATTGGCAAGGACAATGAGTTCAAAGCTAGTGGCGACACCCCTGTTCGCGTATTACATACTGGGCATACGCGACCAGACCTTAACATGAAGTATGTGTGTAATTGAGGACCGCTGGAGCCATCTCACTTGAACCATCTAATGGCATGCGCCTTGCAAAATACATGAGGACATTTCGAACACTTGTACGCCACACTCCGGTCGGATACGGTGTTCGGTTGGTCCAGACAGTAGTCCTCAGAGTTATCAGCAAGTGTGCAACGGCATGTCGCATCATTGCCTGGTAGGGATATTGCAGGGGTACGACTAGTGGATCTTACAGCGAAGAACGAATTCTTCGTCTGTGGTCATGTCGGAATCGGCCCAGCACCAAGCGCTCAAATCTGTTATTCTTGTAATATTGACTAAGACAACACAATTCTGAGTGAAGGTGAAAGTATCACATAATAAGTAACCAATAAACGACGTAATAAATGATACGCAATTGTGATGCAATATTACAGCGCATTCAATAATCGTCTTCAGACATCAATATCTTCAACAATCATAACCGCATTATCGCTAAGACAGTGAGCGCTCGGTATCGTACGAGAAGATCTCACGAAATCCCTCTTGACCTCAGTCGTGATTCGCCTGGAATCCCCAGTCGACGATTTCCGAGGTTTTGGTCGAACAGGAGAGGAATCTACGATCTCTACACAGTCGCTATCACTGGAATCCTCTTCGCTCTCGTCAAGGTCCACTACTGGTACTTCACTGATGGAATCATCACTGCTATCACATGATTGTACCTCTACGGTGAACAAGACGTCTGGCTCAGAGAACTCGATTTCCACACCAGGATCAGCACAAGCTGCTCCAAAGGAATCCCAATTAAAGGAGAGATTGTGAGCCTTAAGCGCTTTGTAGAACACATCGAAATCATCCTCGTTGCCCGAGGCTGCCGCACAGAGCAAGGAGTAACCAAACTGGCGATGCTCGGAGATGGACTCATCAACCCTGGCGCCTAGTGCATGAACAGCAAGTGATATCGCCGACCGACACTTCATATCGCACACCAAGCAGTAGAGAGTATCCACACTGTTGCCTGTGGTCTCTGAAAGCCGGCCAATTAGCTGAGGATGAGTAGCATCAGTTGGATTGGTTGGGTTAACTACGATCTCGGTTAGATGCAGAATACAAGCATCCCTAGTAGGGAAGCAGGCACTGCATTCGCACACGATAGTGTCGGCAGAGAGATTCCTTAGCACCACATGATCCTCCCCCTCAAAATGTGTGATTTGGAAGTGTTTGGGATAAAGAGTGAGTATACTCCTGAGTCTATCGGGATTATTTTGAACCTTGTGTGCAGCCAGCCAGAGAGGCATCTGGTCTTGGCCGGTCGCCCGAATCAGCCGTACCAAACCTTGTAGTAGTTTCTCCCGCACTGCTATGTCGCCCATTAGTTCACGACCACTTCTCTTTTTCTGACGTCGTGATCGTCGATGATGCTTCTCTTTCACTCGCTGCTCGCGCTCATCATCCCGCAGTCCTGAAGGAACAACGTCTAACGACAGCCGACGCAGCTACCTCATGCTGGCAGAGACCTCACCTTCTTTATCTTTCCGGCGGTATACCGCTATGGGCGCGGCAACTCCCTCATTGGTCTTACCCAGTGAGCCCTCGCCAGAGTACCCGTTTTTACATAACAGACGGAAACCAACGCCATACCTAGGCGATCCGATGATGATCAAATAGCTGGACAGAACGATATCCGAGGCTCACGTTTTGTTCATCTGATCTGTGCTCATCGTGTCCATGTAATCCTCTTGCTTCTTGCTCGCGTCCCCAGCTGTCGAACTCGAGACCCCGGAAACTGAACGAGATGAAGATAGAGTGTCCGGATGGAGCACTCCCGCTCGACGGAACATGGCTCCATTCAATAAAGATAACTGCAGGATAGACTGACCACTGATATGGGTATTGAACACGAAAGCCCTAAAGCTTCAGTTGGGACAGTGAAGAGTCATGCATGATACACAGATTCAGTCGATATCATCTACCAGCCAAGAGCATACTAACTTCGAGAGACTTCACAGCAGGGTCAAAGATAGTGTTTGACGAGTTACGCCCCCGGACATCAACCACAACATCAGCGCCACCAACAAGAGTGAGGATAATATCGCGAACTAGCCGTAGCATCCCAATGCTTGCTGAGAATACAATCTCAGCAGCAACGCTACTATTCTGGCCTGCAGTGAGAGGAACATCACCGGCTGTCTTGAACATACCAATCTGGCTTCCACTGTACATGATGTCTCCGAAGATCTGACCAACGTCCCGCACGGTTACAACAGAGGGATTGTAGACCTTGAGGGTCGCTAGGAATCTTGCCTTGCCTCTGACGACATCGCCAAGGGAAGTAATCAGATCAAGATCGACCATAGACGGACGTGCTCCCTCGAAATTGTTGAGCCCTTCAAATGTCATGTTCTTATCCAAGTTCAGACCAGAAAACTTGATCCCAAAACTTTTCGCTACAATGTCAGCTTTTACCCTCATAGTGACCTGATCTCTGGAGATTATACCGGCTGAGAAACGATCGAATTCACTACGATTAGAGACCATTACGACAACAGTCTCATTGACAACAGTATGGGAGCTCGCCTTCACCTTTACCGCGGGCATGGACGAATACCCAAGGTCAGCTTCATCAGTCGAGAATGATGCAGTGAATGGCTCGACCGTCACACCAAAGATCAAAGGATTGTAGAGAGTAGAAACAAGTATGGTGTCCAAGCAGAAGGAGGCACTGGCAGCACAGTCCTTGATATTCTCCCCTACAATATCCATTCTATTCACAGAAAATTCCGAGTCGTTTAGCGCCGCTTCGGCAAGGATGGGAGCAAGAATGAGAATGAATAGAACCAATACCAGGAATACCATCGCAAACATAAGACAGCAAACACAGCATGCACATCGCTTGCTTAGCCGACAACACCAACATGCTTTCGGCGTCATCAACAAGGGCTCTCCGCTGTTCAGCTGATATACCGGTTGAGCTCGGATTGGATCTTCTCTGCCATAAACAACATAGGTCGAGTTCATAAAGACAGATGGCTGCAAGGTAATCCTACTACAATAGAACAGGGAACTGGGAGCTCCAACCAAATACATATGAGTTGTCAACATGCGCAATCATCGCATGGTAAGGCAAACTGAAACGAATCTAGATTTGATTCAAGAATATAGTCTGATCAAAGTAGCAGCTATCAACATGTGGAAGTCGGTTGACTTGAAGATGTTGATCCAGGCTGGGCCCGAGGTCTGTGCATAGCCCTTGAGGGTGATTAAAAGACCTTCATCACCGTAAGAGGTTACATTAATAAACTTCAACCTGCCGAGATACGTCGCGTAGTAAAGGGTGCCCGTTCCCGATTTGAAGGCTGCATCGAAGAACTACGGCCGATAGTCGCGGAGGGTGTTGGAGCCTTTGGCAGTACCCTCCTTGGCGAGCTCCATATAGTTCAGCGCCATCTACCAACTTTTGCTTTCGAGGTCAGACCCCTCGCTACAAGGCCAATGAAATGTTCAGTGATGATGACGGATTGGAGTACCACAGCTCCACAGAGACTAGAAAGACCATACAACCGCAATGGGGAAGATCTTTATAGACGTTCTTTTCGAACTTGATATATTTTTGCTGTCTTGCTGGGCTTGAGCTCATAACATTTGTTCCCAGTATGCAATTCATGCCCCATGCGGTGCCTTTCTTCCCGAGATCCCACCCGTTCTAAGTTTTGCTCCTAGACCTTCGAAACTTCCTCATGCTTGTGGTTGAAAGTTTCTCGCCATCCAACTCATCTGCATTGAGCCTCTTGCGCAGCTGTACTGTGATATATCATGGGCTTGGATCTTATAATGGAGATTGGCTCCGACTTGAAACATCGTCGGGCGATGATAAACTACAGAAACGAAGACGACGGTTAAATCAACATTAGGACGGAATGCATCGAGAAGCTGCCCGTATGTGAACGAAAGATCAGACCCCAGATGATGAAAATTCCACAGTCATATATCGTTGCAAGCACGAGTTCTGATAGCCGCTCAGCCCCTCACCCAAGTACTCAGACGCGCTAGTTCTGGCGGAGGATTAGCGAAGAAACGACCTACTGAGGCAGCAAATCCCATCATCCCATTACATCACCCCAGGACTACCATCAATGCCACGCAAGGCCTGCTTCACACTGCCAGGAACGTCTGTTACCGAAGGGGCATAATCAGCATGCCCAGGCAACTCGGTGGAATGGAGCCTTGCGAAGGCAACTTCATATCTATTTGAATGGCGTATGAAATCGAGCAGTGGATTCAACAGTCGTATCACTCTCGGTCTTCAGCCTCATCTTGATCGTCATCTTCGTCATCATTGAGCCTAGGATTGAGCAACGAATTCCCCGGCTGCTGCTCTTGTTCGTTAAAGCCCAGGAGCTCAGAGATGCCCATGAGAACCTGCATCGATCGGTAGCCGCATAGCAAACTGACTAACAACGGCTCACGGCGTGCATCATCTCTCCATTACTCTGGACGGTTGAGTCACTCACGAACTTGACCGCAGAAAGTGAGCAAACCTATTCACAAACTCGTATGAAAAAAGCAAGCTGAATAACTACATACCTTCTTGTTCTCCTTGCTACCCATATTCCCCTTAAAAGCAGGCATCCACAGTGACTTAACAACCATAACAGACAATCCAGCCTGTATCTGCTCCAGCGTTGTAAGCAACATCTTAGTGCCATCCGGGACACAGTATCTGCGAGAAACATAATCCTTAGCACTTCGAGAAGTGGTGCTATAGTGATAGGATGATCGTGCACTTACACAAACACACTGAGGGTAATCGCAAATCTCCGGGTCAAAGCAGCCGTGCTTTTCTTTTGCAGTTTCGTCAGGAATACCGTGAATACACTAGCTAAGGAGCTGAGGGAACGCCACGTTTTGACGCTAAGTGAAGCGCATTTGCGACCGCCTTACTCCTTATAAACACCAAACGGCAGATATCGGAACATTGCTGCAATAAGGTCAAACGCCTGCATCTCGATCTTCCGATGATTGAGAACCTACTTTACAGCATCACTTCACCCACTATCGTTTCAGCTACATATTGGAATCGGAGGAGAATAGTCTGCAAGTTACGGGTGATCTGTTCCCCGAACTGCGCATTCTCTTTGAAATACCTGAATTTGAGGATCCTGACAGTACAGCTGTTGTACTGATATTACGAGGTTAAAAGCCTTATCAAGCCAGGTACGTTAGCGACGGTCCTCCACAGGCTATCAGTGAGCAACCTGCAAACATCAGCCTGAGCCTACATAAACCGAGAAGCCCGGCGTACACTACCGATCAAACAAGGCGCCATATATCTGCGGTCCTGCTGCGGAGGTAGAGCTGTCTCCAGAATCAAGAAGCAAACCGAGTATTTGGAAACAGTATCTAAGCATCACCCACTCCCTCAGTATCCCCATCCACCCAGCTCAGAGATGCGCAGGATTGCTATACCCAGTGTGTGGACCTCAGATGAAGCGTGGAGGATATGCAATAATATTACGGAATGAAGTCCGCAACATTCTGTTCCAGGATGAAGCTGATGACGGGTAGCAACGCCGATTCGACCTCACCATGTTGAGCAGGGGCAAACTGCAGCACAGTATGCACCTGATGACAATCAGTCACTCACCACGGTCTTATGTGCGTGTTTTTACAATAGAAGCAATCGCCTCGAAGAGATAGTGGTTGAAAACCGCATCGCTGGGGTTTGCGGCAACCACACGGAGTATCTGATGGACTGATCGAGAGAGCCCAATAAAGCAGGATGTAGAGAAGAAATACGGTCGGCCAGGCAACAGCACCAGTTCCCAAGTCCTAACTAGTACCGTTGCTAACTGCCTTAACGTTGGCAATGCAATACTGAGTGCTCCTTCTCTGAAGGTCGAGAATACACCTGTTGAGTGACGAGGAACATAAGGCCAAGCTGAGGGATTGGCAAGCTGCACCACTCACGCATGACAAGTTTCATCTCGTACGCAGATTGGCTGCCGCCTGCAGCTAGTATTTGAAGACAGGGTTCGACAGTTGGCAGTATCTAAATAAAGACGCGCTCCGTCAATCGAACGGGGATTCATCCCACCGTTCTACATGCTGTTTGAGTGATTCCAGAGGTATTTTGTGTTGTTTACTAGGTCCTTTGAGAAGCAGGAGAACAGTCAAGCAGTGCGCAGCGTATGTATGGAGTACCTTGCAGAGGGAACATGATCAACACGACCAAGCTCGCGATAGCTAGAATCCGAGAAATGGTCACTCGGTTTGTCTACGACGTGCTATGTGATGAACATTACAGTAACAGGTGTTCGAATATGGTTCGCTATGAGCGGGAGTGCACGACTAAGTTGCTCGGCAGGAAGGTGATGTCGAAATACTGCGATATACCTAAACGAGGCGGCACAAACTCGAAACTATGGATAAGATGGGCCACTCAGTCTTCAGTACTTGAGAATGCTGGCTCTCAATACCGCACGACTAGCCTCCCTTTCCGAAGGTATTGCTTGAGAGAGCTCGGGCAACAACTGCTGCTCGAAGAAGGCGGATACATCGACAGCTGAGTTGACTATCGATACTCCTTTGCTTCTCGTCTAATAGTACACGCGATGAGGGCCATGACCATGAGAGCATGGGCCCCCATACCTGAGCCTTCGTCGCAGTTGCAATAATCAAGTACACACAGGCATCCCTCGCTCTCCAAGCATCCTCTGTCGTAGAAGATCCAACCGATTGTAGGAGCATTTGAACATAACGGACGAGGATATCCGTCACCTGAATCCATGGATCACAGACTCAAGCGAAACCCGATCCAGGGTCAAGCCAATACGGCCACGAGCAACGGTTGGTAGGTGAATGCTTGAAATACCAAATAAACTAACATGAAGCTTACATACCCGGCCGCCAACGTGGAATAGAGATTGCTAAACCTGACCCGTATCACCTGCTGCTCATACAACTTGCTGAGCCCTTTCACCAGTTCCATTGCTGCCCGTCGTCGAGTATCCTGATCTGCACTCTCCATATCCCGCCTAATATACTCCTACAGAAGTCCGAATTGGAATATTTACTGAATGTGATACGTTCCTTACAGTGGGGTTGTCGAAGAAGTCCTCAACATCACAGTCTCGGAGCTTGATGTTGGGGAGAACTACGTGCTCACAGATAGCCTGAGCAAAAGTTCATACCACAAGTCACAGGGAGCGATGGGCACCTCCTTACTTGGAGAGAATTCGCCTCTTCAAAGGGGCTTTTGGTCCATTTAGTACTAGCCGCACTGGATAAAAGTTTAATTCCTGCTGATACCTGATAGAAAGGAAATCGACATGTGGATTCGCCCGCATTGCGACTGCCGCTTACAAGCTGATCATTGCTCCCGTTAGGACTCGTTGAAACAAGCAAGGTCCATACGGATTTCACTACGCCACAGATGTACCTCCAGGGGAAGAACAATACGATATGGTTACATGAAGTGAAAACAGTGCCGAACAAGAACGATTGATTCGTCCAAGGCGCCTCCTACGTTCCCTCTATTACGGTTCCACTTGCTCCTGGTACTTATCAGCATATAGAGCAACATTCCTGCACACTTGAGCCTTGAGTTTCTCGATTAAACCGGGAGTGTCATCATCCGGTGCTTTGAGGGCTGAAGAGAGTCAGCTCATGGCGAAGCACGTCCCACCATTGAGCACTGTGATGGCCACGTGTAAGGGATAAGAAAGTCACTCCGACTTGAGACGCCACAAGAGACTATTTCGTCGTAGACGCGAGAGAACGTTCGTCATCTACGAATTGCTCCCTACTACCAGCCGGCACATCCTGCCATTCTAACAAGCGCAGAAATCCCTCGAACCAAGTGGCCGAGTTGTCTTCGTAATACTCCTGAGAATGCGAAGAATGGCGGAGCGAGGGCGATGGAACTCCCACTTACCGGGATGTCGACAACATTGAGGTCATAGAAGATCTCAAGCTCGACAACGAGGAGTTTGGCCAGCTTCACGCTTTTCGTGGCTTGGCCTGTCAACGCGAAGTGCGAGAGAGTCTATTAGGAACTACCAATGCACTACTTGCTTCCCTCAATGCAGGAGAGAAAATCTCTTGCATTATTCTCCTATAGAGCGCCAAGTGGACCTGAATGGCAGACAGTCGAGTTATTCGATCGAGATGATCAAGTTGAACAATACTCCAAACCCCGGTCTGGGAAAAACTACCTCCTGAAACTCCTTCAAAATATACTGCAATTCCCTCAAAACCTCGTTGGATCTCACCAGATACCGGTACCTGTCACGGAGGACTCATGGGATTTCAAACCTGCATTATCCGGGATGAGATGCCCATCTCCACAATCGACAGCTATGCACCAGCTACATATGCACGCCGAGTCGGTAGATGCTTACTTGTCAAACACAGTGGCTGCGGTCTCTAACGCTCCGAATTGGGCATCGTTGAGGTCCTCACCACATGTCAGCCGCTGTACGAGGGTTGGCAAGAGCGTAGGCCAGCCAGCAGGAAAATCTTACAAGAGTATATGTATATCTTTTGAATGCTACGATATATATGAAGATACGCGGGGACTCTTACCAAAGTCGCTGATAATTTTAATGCTCTCCCGAAGCTGAGCCATGAGGGGTGCTGGTACAGAGAGCATCAGATCAACGAGGTGTGATTTAATCAGGTTGCGGTTTTCCTCCGAGATCCCACCATTCTGGAGGAATGAAATGCTATTAATGATCCGGATTAGATAGAGTGAAGGCGATAGTACCTCATCAGGAGATTCCGGCCAATGCCTTTTGATGAAGTTTTTGAAGTATACACTACTTGCCAGTCGTACAGGCAATTGTTCATTACCATTGGCTGTTAATTGCAGCAACGAGGATGTGAGCACACCGCCCGCAGATTCAGCCTGCAAAGCAGGAGAACACTGTCACCAACGATGATCGTTAGGAGTCACACTACATAGCCCCCTCGCGGACTCGTCCGTAACCCTAGAATACTACCTGCGTAAGTTTCTCCTCGGCCTGTCGCCGAACATTAACGTCAGGTGACAAAGTGGCAGCCATCACCTGCGACAATTCCGTCTGATTTACAGCCATGTGAAGGAAATTATTAGACGCGTGCCGGCCAAAACCGCTATGTGGCAATCTGATACAAAACTTGTTGTCTATCGAAATGTAGTAGGATCACTCCGCTTTACGCAACAAATAATGGGCGTCGGAGGAAAGCATTGGACACCAGAAAGACGTGCAAAGATCTTACAGAAAATATCAAAACAAGACAAGGAAGGATGTATCATCAGCCTTTAGATCCACGCTGAGAAGTTACGAGAATCTTCAAGAATCCAAGTCGTGAATTTGCCATGTTACAACAGAAGCGAAGTTAACAATCATGTCGGTACGACAATACGCCCTCTCCGCGGTCCTTCTGTTCGCACCAGCGGTATTGCGCGGTCATCGCTCTACGCTGACGTTGATCCTGGGGCTGCTACTTTCTTATTCTGTCTTCTACTTCGACGGATCCGAGTACAGACCACGGAGCCGGTAAGCAGCAAGTTTTCATGGTCCGTACGTTAGAGGGCTGAAGCCTGTCTTCTGCAGGTATTGGCCGGAACTTTTTGTTCCTGGCTGTCGAGTATATAATGCGCTACTAAGACGGCTCTTTACTAAGGTGTCGTTCATATTAGAGGATGCGGACGCCGTGAACTCTCTCCCTCAAGTCGTCTATTGTGCTCATCCCCACGGTGTTGTACCTTTCATCCATCCGTTCCTAATCAGTCGAGTGAAGCACAAAGTGTGCCCTCTCGGCGCGAGAGTACTTTTTAAGCTGCCATTTATGCGGGAGATCTCCCTATGGTGTGGCGCAATAGATGCTAATAGGGAGACGGCTTTGGAAGCACTGAGAAAAGGCTTCAGCATCAGTATTGTTATCGGTGGTACGCGTGAGCAGATGATACCCTATTCACCAACACACGATACGATTGTGTGCAAGACCAGGATGGGATATGCTAAACTGGCATATGCAGCCGGCCGGGTTCCGATCGTACCATGTTATTGTTTCGGCCAATCAATTGCGCATGGTCAGATAGGACGCTCATACGCTCGGCCTTACCCCCCGCCTTCAGATACTGGGGTATTCATGCTCGCTTTCCGACAGCGCATACAACGAGCTCTGGGCATAGCACTACCTTTTCCGAAATCCGTGTTACCTAAGCATTTGGAAGACTTCGCCATTGTTGTGGGAAAACCTCTGACGTGGCAAGAGGGGGATACCCCCGCAACGATGCACAAGAAGTGAGATTATTTCACGATCCCCGTCTTGATATCCTGCTGTAGCCATGGTACGGCGCATCGCTGTACCACCTGTCGTATCGAGCTGAACTCTTCCTTTTCATCGCACAGGTATGTTAATGCCGTAGAGGAATTATTCTATCGCTACAGGAACCGATTTCCAGAATACAGTCACCGAGAACTGAGCAAGATATGATGCTGATCTCGGTTTTGATTTGTGACAACAGATATGATGAGAAACTAGTTTATCACCATTTTCTGATGTTATTTGCGTTGTCGCTGCTGCGAAGTTCCCAACTGAGGCGCTTTTGCTCCCGTGCTGTTCAGCTCAATATTTCGCTCTCTGTGAACTATCAACATACTCGTGCTTGGTCAGCCAATTCCGGGTATATGATCTACTATTGGTTCGTAGCCTCGATCGGGTTGGGGAGTTGGGAATCAAAATCGCAGGCATGTATCAAGTGTTCGAAGGTTGCTCAACTGGAATGAAGAGTTTAGGTCTAATGAGTACAATCTATCCGATGTGAGGATCCTGCCGAGTACATTTGCCAAACAATTTTCGGCTGATTCCATAGAGGAACTTCGTTCTCGGAGGTTGGCAGGTGGTTATCAAAAGATATCACTGAAGATACTAAAGAATTATTGTTGCTGTTATATCTCATCTCATTCGAATAGGTTTTTACATAACTCTCGGTTGACCCCTCAGTTTGCTCGAGTTTATGACTGAAGGCAAATTTGCGTGTACATCGGTCCCCAGTAGTCAGGCTCTGATTATTAGAGAGCTCTGGTATGGAACGATTAGCAATGAAGGCAAACTCATGGTACCAGCGTAAACAATGGTTAACGACGAAGCATGCACCAGCCTTCGTGTATTGGCCTCTATACTCATGAAATGGAGAATAGTGTCCTCGCAATTGCATGGGTGAAGTAAATGTCACCTATTTCGGTTTCAAAATCAGCAGGAGGCCACTGTTGAACAGCTTCGCGATAATACTCATTATGTTGAAGTAACCACAGATAACACTCCGTCAAAGCGTCACGCTTATTATTATCATGCACTTCATCAATGCGAGTGAGTACTGAACGGCGATGGCCTCTTAGGATTGAGAAAACACGCCAAAATAGCATCATTATACGAATATACCTTATGTGCTACCGCCGTGTTAGTACACCACATTCACGATCCAGGTACAGGTTGAGCACGAGGTCTAACTGGTCCCAAAGTACTCACATCTCGACGACGTGCTTGAGCGGGAAATAAGCAATGACAATTACCACAGACTCTCCGGCTGGCACTAGTAAAGTATTCCAATAACCTATCAGTTACCACACCACGACCAAAGTCAACACGATTACGATGGACACCATTTGCACGACGACGTTGGTCATACACAGTAGTCCACTGTTCAATTTCATGTTGCTCAATTTCAACCTGACTTGTAAGATACAACACAGCTCCCGGAACTGGAGATTTATGATCGTCTGCGATAGCATGAACAATCCTATTCTAATACGGAATACAGTAACAACTGCCAGAAATAAGGACTCCGTAGATACAATCAAATTGATGCATTGATTGCAGTAATATGCAACTTTCGGGCTTTGCCAATCAGAAACATTTCAAGCGTTCTAAGAACGCACAAAAGCACGTTTGAGTCCGACTACAACTAAGAACGCCGTTCTTCAACACAATCGGCAACGACGGCACAGTAACAGTCTTCACCTCCTCCACCTCTTCCTCACTAGCAGAACTTGATGACGAGCTCGCACTACTTGATTTAACATCGCTTGCACTTTCAACATCATCAACAGGACTTGGAGGTTTCGAAGGCGATGAACCACCACGGTGGTGGTGGTGGTTCACTCGTTCGGAACGAGTGAAGAAACTAATCCTTAGGATTACTTACTTCCTTTACGGTCACTTGTAGAAGAAGATCTCGAAGCAACCTGTTGATGTGACTGATGTACTACTCATATACTCTTCCGCACTCCCAGAAGACTTGAAAAGACTGATCGGCGAACTGTGGATAGTCTGATAGCGATGAAACGATGGAGTATTTCAGAACTAAACTCAGTTGAGCCCAAGACAACTGACTAATTAGCAGATCGCATGATGTTCAATCATCGTCCTCATCGTCATCATCGCCTTTTTTCCGATTTGCAGGGTCCAAAGCAGCTAATCGCCCCTCCACGGCCGCGGCATGCTCTAGAATGGCTCGAATGACATGACCTATAAGTCTCTGGTAAAGCGGCTTCAATGATCTTTTACGGCGTCCCCGGCCTTAGATATACAATAAAATTTCGCGATAGGAACTCATAACAATGGTAAAACATCCCCTTAGTATCGATTTTATGTAGCTCGCTAACAATGACAATGGACGACGTCAGGAGCCAGTTTGTTTGAGAGCTCCCGACAACGACCAATTAGTACTGATCATTACAGTGCAATCATTTCACCTCAGAGGAATATCCGATGCTTCAACCGCATATCTCACTTTCTTCAGTGGAACCCCTACGCGATGCAAGCGTCTCTGCAACATTGGTCAGCTGCTTCACTGTTGCTTGAACGAAGGAACTGCAACCATTTGAGAAAACACTCGCCTTCTATTCCCCCGCGTCAACTCACCGAATATCTGTTATACGCTGCCGATTCCTCCGATAGTACTTCTCGCGCAAGTCCCGGAAGTACCTTTACCACAGAACTTACCGTGAGCCAGGGCGTTATCTCGGCTCACGAACGTAACCATCCAGAGATCTGGGCCTGCATTTGGTCATCCCTGTCCTGTATGACCGTTATATGGTGTTCATTCAAGTTAGCACCTGCGAACCAACTTCATGACTCCGATGATTGGCCAAGAGGAACCAATTTACAGGCGGCCATCATATCCTCTTTATTCGAAAGTGCTTCAATTTTCGCACTCTCTGTAACCAACGGCATGCCGGGAACCTCGAGTGATATTCTCCGGCTCTAATCAGTACAGAGTGGTCCATGAAACCATAACCTGGTCATGACTCACTGCAACACTCCCACGCGGAGACATCCCTTCCGGATGCGAATTATCCTCCGCTGAAGATTCAGAAAATTGACGATGTTTTCAGGAAGCGTCAACTACCAGGTGACCCTTCAGAAGCCAGAATTGGGTGCGTCCCCGCTGCGAATGATTCGAGCTCCGAGGATGCGGCTTGGAGTAGATCTTGAAGGAAAACCTGCAGGACATATCTCCGTGTTGCCGAATCATTCCCAGTTTACCTTCTCGAGGTCCTCCAGGGCTCTGTAGAAGTCAGCTCCCTTCTCATTCATTGACCGAATGACGTCCTGGACAGCAATTTGGAAGTAGTCGACCGCTTCTTGCAAGGACTCCTAAGACGGGTTCACGGCATAGTCATTATAAAACAGGCATATATCTCTTGAACCTGAAGGCTAATCTCCATCATCATCAGCTTTTTGCAGAGTTTCTCGAGCTCGCTTGTCCCTTAGAAAAAAGAACATAACAGCGGTTGAATGACAGCGAGGATACCAAGCTCAAGAAGACGCCCCTCGCATCGCTCCAGTTGGTCAATGTCCTCGACTCTGTCACATTCTTCGAACACTTTTTTGAGACCTGCTAGCAGTCCTCCGGAGGATCAGATAGATGTTACTCAACCTTTTGAGTAAGTCTCGATCAGACTATTTGCCTCTCCTTCTGCCTCGGCAATCCCTCTAGTGGCGGCTCGATTAAAATGATACATCATCTTGGTCCGAGAGTTGTTTTTTTCCAATACTTCCTACAGAGACGATAACGAGCTTTTGAAGTCGGCACACACATCACCCTCCTCAGTGACCTAATCAGCTCAGCGACTTTGTCCTTGAAGTCCTCTTTCAATACAGAATACCCTTGAAGGATCCGAATCTAGCCGTATGGAGGAAATCTTCGCACTTCTTAGTAGAAGCAACTTACGTTGAAACCTTCGGTTTCTTCCTCGCCTGTGAAAAGCTCGTCCAAAAGTTCCGCTGTCGAGTCTAGAAAGCTCCCCTTCAAGACTTCCATTTGCTCCTTCTGCAGAAGGATGCTACCATGTCTTCTTTGCTCAACAAGTTACTTTGCGCTCTTCTTCTTCGTACTTGCGATCCAAAACTACCTCTCTCTCTTTCAGTTCCGCAAGATCATCAACCTGTGATGACTTCCAGATCACGCAACTGCATCATTAGCATACATGATAGGTCTCGGCTGCTGTCTGTGCCTCAGTGTGGTCAATTAGCATATAGTCTAGGTACTTGAGGCGACCAGGTTGTCCAAGATACCTGAGACTCATGTTGTGATTCTCTGACATGTTGTACTAGTTAGTACGCATAGATATGCTGTCGATAGCTAATGGAGTCGCAAATAGGGTTCCCAGCTAAACACAAGCAGCGCAGCTTCTTGAATCTTCGCAAATACTCGACATGGCGCAGATCTCGAATACGGTTACGTCCAAGGGAGAGGACCTGCATTAAAGCTCGTTTTAATGCAAGCCATCTCGAGATTTACAGTAAGCTCCGGGCAGCCGTCTAAACCGCTGATCTCCGTGATGAGGTTGTTGAAGAGTGACAAGTCTTGCAATTTGGGCAACTAATGAACAGAATGTCCAAAAGTTCCCCTAACTTTCCTACCTTTTCAAGACCTTCGATCTTGGTGATTTGATTGAAGGATAGATCAAGCCACATGAGATTCGGAAGACACTCGAGGTTCGAGATTTTATCGATGTAGTTGTTATCGAGATAGAGTACCTCCACAGTCCCAAGTGGCGCTCCCCAAACCATAGGCTATCGTAAACCTACCTCTAAGTTATGCAGTGTCGCGAGGTTGGAGATCCGGGATATACCAGAGAAGCTGAGTCGCATTTTCCGCACGCGAGGGAAGGCCTCGGGCGTCACTATCGGTGGGGATGTATGCTCCGCGGGTGCAGATTCGCCGGTTACGCCGCTTCCGTCACCTGTCATGAAGACTTCACGCAGGGGAGGCCGACCAGTTCACACCTCCGACGAAAAGGGGATTTTCTTCAACAGCAGACGCCTCCTGAATTAAGGAATACTAATGAACATATGGGAGAGCAGAGAGCAGCATCACCTCTCTCTTATGCATCGCACTTATGATATCAACGTCTTCTATCCCCGCGAGCAAAAGATCCTCATCAATAACACGAGGTTCAACGGGATGCGCCTTTTGCTTCCGTTCCGCTATCTAAGTTGCGTCAATATTGAGCGCAGTAGC